>NW_020708957.1:0-1089 GCF_002925995.2 Terrapene triunguis
TCTCAATTTTACACACACACACACACACACACACACACACACACACACACAGATAAAGGAACAAGTGGTGCATTTTAAAAGAAATCAAGAAATGCCAAAGTTAAGGTCATGTGCCATCTTAACTCTGCTCTCATGCATATTCCTTATGCTAGGGTCATTTTCAGTTATATGATCACCTTATTTTCACATAACTTGTGCCTCATTTAGTGCACAGGTTGGACAGCTCTCCATGTATGACGAAGGTTTACAACATCACTACATCATCCATCCTGTGCACAGATGACCCAGTTCTACTCAGTTATACTGGTGAAATTTCAGGGTAATTTCACTAGTGTAATAATTTACTCCAGATTTATCCTGTTACAGTTGCAGAATGATGCATGATCCCTGCATAAGACAATTATGTCTCACTCTGTTTTCTGTATGCTGTCTGACCTGTGTACTGAATGAAGCAGGGTTCCTACAGAAATAGTGGGTATGTACTGAACATTTAAACATTTGCCCAATGCCTTAAGATGAGTGGCTGAGCAACTATTTGATTTTCTTAAAATGTAAAGAGAAAAAGCAACACAGGGTGATTTATCATTTGAGTATACTTAGTGCTCACATGTTCAGTAGCCAGCTATTGTTGCTTAAGGCATTAGCATGTTGATGCAGTCACCAAAAATTTTTCATCTTTCCTTGTGTTAATTTTTACTAGACTAATTTCTTTGGGGCAGGGATCTTGTATTTCATATCCATAAAGTGGCATGCACAGCTATGACACTATAGAGAGAGTTCCAAGATCTACTGTATCTCTGGCAAGTAGACTAAAGGTGACAAACTAGAGAGTATGTTATTTTACTATTTGAAGCAATTTTGAAAAGGAAAAATGAATGATATACAAGTCTAATAAAATCTTATTTATATATTCTTTACCCTAAACATTAAACTGACATATAAGGAACACTTCAGAGAGTAATGAAATATAGCCCCATCTTGTATGAAAACCGAAGTGGGTCCAGGTCTTCTATATAAAAGATACTATAAAATAATTATTGTTTGTATGTATGTATGTATGTATGTATGTATGTATGTATGTATGTATGT
>NW_020708958.1:0-1151 GCF_002925995.2 Terrapene triunguis
ACACACACACACACACACACACACACACACACACAGGAACAAGTGGTGCATTTTAAAAGAAATCAAGAAATGCCAAAGTTAAGGTCATGTGCCATCTTAACTCTGCTCTCATGCATATTCCTTATCCTAGGGTCATTTTCAGTTATATGATCACCTTTTTTTCACATAACTTGTGTGTCATTTAGTGCGCAGGTTGGACAGCTCTCCATGTATGACGAAGGTTTGCAACATCACTACATCATCCATCCTGTGCACAGAGGACCCAGTTCTACTCAGTTATACTGGTGAAATTTCAGGGTAATTTCACTAGTGTAATAATTTACTCCAGATTTATCCTGTTACAGTTGCAGAATGATGCATGATCCCTGCATAAGACAATTATGTCTCACTCTGTTTCCTGTATGCTGTCTGACCTGTGTACTGAATGAAGCAGGGTTCCTACAGAAATAGTGGGTATGTACTGAGCATTTAAACATTTGCCGAATGCCTTAAGATGAGTGGCTGAGCAACTATTTGATTTTCTTAAAATGTAAAGAGAAAAAGCAACACAGGGTGATTTATCATTTGAGTATACTTAGTGCTCACATGTTCAGTAGCCAGCTATTGTTGCTTAAGGCATTAGCATGTTGATGCACTCACCAAAATTTTTTCATCTTTCCTTGTGTTAATTTTTACTAGACTAATTTCTTTGGGGCAGGGATCTTGTATTTCATATCCATAAAGTGGCATGCACAGCTATGACACTATAGAGACAGTTCCAAGATCTACTGTATCTCTGGCAAGTAGACTAAAGGTGACAAACTAGAGAGTATGTTATTTTACTATTTGAAGCAATTTTGAAAAGGAAAAATGAATGATATACAAGTCTAATAAAATCTTATTTATATATTCTTTACCCTAAACATTAAACTGACATATAAAGAATACTTCAGATAGAATGAAATATAGCCCCATCTGGTATGAAAACCGAAGTGGGTCCAGGTCTTCTATATAAAAGATACTATAAAATAATTATTTTATATTTTATTTTATTTTATTTTATTTTATTTTATTTTATGTATGTATGTATGTATGTATGTATGTATGTATGTATGTATGTATGTATGTATGTATGTATGTATGTATGTATGTATGTATGTATGTATGTATGT
>NW_020708959.1:0-1458 GCF_002925995.2 Terrapene triunguis
CCTGTGTCCCCACTAACACAGTCTAGACCCCCACCACTAGAGCACAGTTTGAAAATTACTCAGTCCTGAATGGCCCCCTCCACAGTGGTCTCCAGAGTCCTGTGCGCTCCCCCAGCAGCCGATGGTCTATGTAGTCCTCGTCCTCCTCCTCCAGGCTCCAGCAGCTCCCCAGGACACACGCAGCAGCGGCAGCAGCTCCAGCAACCCTGGCAGCCAGACAGGAAAGACCCCCCCCACAGGTGGTAGTGGTGATGGTGAAGGTGGGGTCCTGGCTTCTCCCTCCAGAGATGGTGGGGAGGGGGGGCTGGCCGGCAAGGCCCCCCCACCCCTCGCTCAGCAGCAGTGGTAGCAGCAGCAGTCCAGGGAAGAAGCTCTAGCCAGCAGCAGCAGTCCAGGGAATAAGGGAGAAGGAGCTCCAGCTAGCAGGGCAGCTGGAGAGGAGAAGGAAGGAGAGCTCCAGCCAACAGGGCAGCCAGAGAACACTGCGCACACTCTGTACCTATTGGGACAGCAGCCCCTAGTGGGTCGGGACTGGGGAACACAAAGGCCGCTCCCTGTGGGCCATCCTCCGGGAAAGAGCAGGGCGACATTGGGGAGGAAAGGAGGAACGGAGGTGAGGACCATACGGACACCCAGATCCTCCAGCGGCTCTAGGGGGACGAACACGCCCCCCACCACCAGGCCCTTCTCCACCGCCTCCTGGGCGGCGGCCACCGAGGCAAGGAAGAAGACAACCTTGCCATACATTTTGGAGGCCGCCACGATGGCCGTGGGCCCCACCACCCTCGCCCACACGTAGGTCTCCACGTGGGGCGAGGCGGGCACCAGGAGGCAATGGACGCCATGCTTCCTAGTCAAGGTGGGGAAGGGGCCCAGGCCGCTATAGATGGAAACAGAGGCGGTGGATGGACCAGATGGCGTACCGGCAGGCGGGGGGGCCGCCGCCACCTGGGCATACGCCTTGGGGGCCAGGGGAGGGGCACCCGCAGAGCTGGTGGAGGGAGCAGCGGGAAGGGACGCCACGGCCGGTGGCGGGGCCGCGGCAGTAGGGGTAGCCCCTGCCATGGAGGGCCCAGTCTTCCTAGCGGGGCTTTTCCCCTTCTTTTTGCCATGGCCTTTCCTGCCAGCTGGGGCAGCTCCCCCAGAATCGGAGGGAGCGAGGGACGTGGCAGCAGCGGAGGTCACCCCGTCGCCCGCCGCTGCCGATACTGCAGCGGTGGCAGGTGGTTTGGCAGCGGCGGTTGAGGAAGAGGCTAAAGGGGCAGGTGGGGGAGGGGTGGCGGGGCCTATTTGGGGGGGCTCGCCCACCGTGTTCCCCTCCATAATAGGGAGGGAGGGGAAAACACACCAGAGAAAAAGTGAGGCGGCTAAAGGGAAAGTAGGTCAACCACTCCTCCCCGCTAAGCTGCAGGCAGGGGAGGAGGGTGCCAAAATGGGGGTGATGGGGGGGGGGGGGGA
>NW_020708959.1:1558-2100 GCF_002925995.2 Terrapene triunguis
GGGGGGGGGTATCAAGGGCTTGGGGCGGGGGACAGTCACCGACACCGGCTCCTCTAGTTGCACTAGGGGAGGGAAGGTCACACTAACATCGGGGGGTGCAGTGATTAACCAAAATGTGATGGGGGGGCACAAGCGCATGGGAGGGGGCATGGGCACACGAGGGGGGGTCAATCAGGGCAAGGGGGGGCACAAATGAAAGGGAGCAACTAGGCTGGGAATGGGGCAGAGGAACCAAGGGGCTAACCGCAGGGCTGGGGTGCAACAACTGAACCAAACTGCAGAGGGAAAAGGGCGGGGCAGGCAAACAAACTGAAGCTGGGGAGGGGCAAAAGGCTACAGAGGGCAAATGGGGTAGGCAGCAAGGGGCAAAACTGGGAGGCTTGTTGCGAAGGGGAACGGGTCAGTCCAGGGGGGGGTAGGTGCGCCCACGAGCGCTTGAGTAAAGTCAATGTGCGGCTGCCTGCCGCTGCAGGGCCAGATGATGTCAATAGGGCACGGCAGGCCAGGAGAGCAGCAGAGTCCCAGAGGCAGGAGCGGAGGCA
>NW_020708960.1:0-8847 GCF_002925995.2 Terrapene triunguis
AGCTTCTTCACTCTAAAATGGGTCTTAGTTGGCTCTGAAGGGCTAACGGGATTAACAGCAGTAAAAGCTGATGTTAGTCACTAAAGGCAGTAGATATTATTCTGAATGCACAAGGCTGAGTAAGAAGGGAACATTTTTATATAGATACTTTTCAAAGAAGAATCATACTTTAACGTATTTCTGTACTATGGGCTGCAGGGGAGGAAATGGTTGCTTGCTCTAGGGAGGTGAAACTTGGACTGTGGCCTATTCTTATAGCACAAAATTCTGCCCACTGATCCTGCCCTGTCCTTTCTGGGAATGATTTATTAAGAGTGATTCAATGCCTGTACTTCATATAATCTCAAAGTGGTTAAAAACAGTTTCCAACAACTATGAAACAATTTACTAACACTACAGTTATGTTTCATTAAAAAAAGCTATGTAATAAGATGGTTCATCTAGATGCTTTCTATTTTTAATTTCATAGTCTCAAATCAAGAAGCTTTTCACTACAGGTAGCTGTTAACACCACACAACAATATTTCTGGAATTGCTAAAAAAATCAGATCAATAGGAACTGGAACAGTCAAATAATAACACTGGTCTACAATTTTTGAGAAGTCGTCTGCTTCAGAGATAAAATGTGCTATTTATTATGTATTTTGATGTGCTGAATTCAAATATGACAATTAAAACAACTGATTGGCTACTGTTTCTAAGATATTTAAGTTTTTACATTTTATGTCTGTGTATATTGTGTAGATAGTAGAGTTTTAATCATAAATTGTAAACCTAGGTCTTTTCATGTGTTTATGGTTGCTTTACATGATAATATTTCACCTGTCCTGTTTATGTAACACTTTAAAAATCAGCAAAAGGGTTATATAAATACAATTTATTATGAAACAAAAGGCAAAAAACTATTCTGTACATAGTTTAGTCCTATTCAGTGTCTACTCAGCGCTTCTTGGCTTGTCTCTTGTATTCATTAAATGGAGCATCTCTTGTCACTGTCCAGCAATAGTCTGCAAGCATTGATGGGCTCCATTTGCTCTGATAGCGTTTCTCCATTGTTGCAATGTCCTGGTGAAATCGCTCGCCGTGCTCGTCGCTCACTGCTCCGCAGTTCGGTGGAAAAAAATCTAGATGAGAGTGCAAAAAATGTATCTTTAGTGACATGTTGCAACCAAGGCTTTTGTATGCCTTGAGGAGGTTTTCCACCAACAACCTGTAGTTGTCTGCCTTGTTGTTTCTGAGAAAATGTATTGCCACTAATTGGAAGGCTTTCCATGCCGTCTTTTCCTTGCCACGCAGTGCATGGTCAAATGCATCATCTCGAAGAAGTTCACGAATCTGAGGACCAATAAAGACACCTTCCTTTATCTTAGCTTCACTTAACCTTGGAAATTTTCCACGGAGGTACTCGAAAGCTGCTTGTGTTTTGTCAATGGCCTTGACAAAGTTCTACATCAGACCCAGCTTGATGTGTAAGGGTGGTAACAAAATCTTCCTTGATTCAACAAGTGGTGGATGCTGAACACTTTTCCTCCCAGGCTCCAATGACTGTCGGAGTGGCCAATCTTTCTTGATGTAGTGGGAATCTCTTGCACGACTATCCCATTCGCAGAGAAAACAGCAGTACTTTGTGTATCCAGTCTGCAGACCAAGCAAGAGAGCAACAACCTTCAAATCGCCACAAAGCTGCCACTGATATTGGTCATAGTTTATGCACCTCAAAAGTTCTTTCATGTTGTCCTAGGTTTCCTTCATATGGACTGCATGACCAACTGGAATTGATGGCAAAACATTGCCATTATGCAGTAAAACAGCTTTAAGACTCGTCTTCGATGAATCAATGAACAGTCTCCACTCATCTGGATCGTGAACGATGTTGAGGGCTGCCATCACACCATCGATGTTGTTGCAGGCTACAAGATCACCTTCCATGAAGAAGAATGGGACAAGATCCTTTTGACGGTCACGGAACATGGAAACCCTAACATTACCTGCCAGGAGATTCCACTGCTGTAGTCTGGAGCCCAACAGCTCTGCCTTACTCTTGGCTAGTTCCAAATCCCTGACAAGGTCATTCAGTTCACCTTGTGTTATGAGGTGTGGTTCAGCGGAGGAGGATGGGAGAAAATGTGGGTCCTGTGACATTGATGGTTCAGGACCAGAAGTTTCATCCTCTTCTTCTTCCTCGTCTGACTCAAGTGAGAATGATTCTTGTGCATCAGGAACCGGCAGTCCTTCTCCGTGGGGTACTGGGCGTATAGCTGATAGAATGTTTGGATAATGCACAGTCCACTTTTTCTTCTTTGACACACCTTTCCCAACTGGAGGCACCATGCAGAAGTAACAAGTGCTGGTATGATCTGTTGGCTCTCTCCAAATCATTGGCACTGCAAAAGGCATAGATTTCCTTTTCCTGTTCAACCACTGGCGAAGATTTGTTGCACAAGTGTTGCAGCATATGCGTGGGGTCCACCTCTTGTCCTGATCTCCAATTTTGCAGCCAAAATAAAGGTGATAGGCTTTCTTAACCATAGTGGTTATACTGCGCTTTTGTGATGCAAAAGTCACTTCACCACAAACATAGCAGAAGTTATCTGCACTGTTCACACAAGTACGAGGCATCTCTGCTCACTTTGGCTAAACAGAAATGTGTCCCTTTGCAAAATCAAACACTGACAAATAAGAGAGCACGACACTGTATGATTTCTAGAGCTGATATAGGGCAATTTGTTCAGCAGAGTGATGTAAGCTTCGTTATGATTGCATCATCCATGACTTCTAGGAATAACATGATGCAATTCATATCATATATGACGCAATACCAGCTTCAGATTGCATCATTCATTGTTTTGCCTAAAAAGCAAGTACTGTCCAAACCCAGTCATAGATTCTTTCATAGATCCAGTCAAAGATGTATTTTAGTCATTTCTGGTTTAAATTGAGATCCCTTCCCTTTATAACTCACTTATCCTCCACCATTCCCAAGTCAAGGGTCGTATATACTGACCCAATAGCATATCTTGAAAACTGGAGCCAATCAACAATTTTAAGCATCATTTTCGTTCTCAGTGACCCAGAATTAGTAAAGTTTGACTACATTTATTTCAGAAGCATTTTGGCTGTAGAGCAAAATCAGCACTTTCAGAAATCAGCTCTGTAATGTAAATAAGTCCAGCTGTTTGAAAAGTCTAGCACAAAACTGAGAAATTAAAATTCTCAATAATTAATTAGAATCAGAATATGTCTGTTTATTTTAGAAAAAAACAATCACATTTCCTACAATTATATCATGCCATTAAAACTAAAACCAGACTGCTGTACATCATGGATTATTTGTTATAAAATAACCAAAACTTTATTCTCTGCTCCCATTGGTCAAAATTACATGCAAGCCTGGAGGATGAAGAACAAAAAGAAAGAAACTCTATTGAATTACTCCAGAATGATTTACTAATCAGAAGATCATCACTATAGAAAGATTAAATATTTTCTGTGAATAAAATCTGTGGAAGGTAGCTCCTTTATTCCTGTTTGTGAATTGTTTGCACAGAGAATTTGATTTTTGCAAATGTATTCATTGATAAATATTCAAATAATTTAAGCAAACCAATTTTGGCCTATGGGTTGTTTGTGAATATTCCACTCTCAGTATTTGTTATTACAATGAAGGTGAGGAATAATAATTATCAGTGGCAAATACTAAAAGAAATCGATTTGTTTGGGTATTTTTAAATAACATGTTTGTAATTTCATTATAATGAAATAAATGGGAGCACTAAGTCAGCCAAAAATATATTTTTGTTTGAAGGCAATTCTTGCTGGTTCGCAGCTATATTAAGTATAGTTTGGATTTGAAGTGGGTTTTTTCAAAAAGCCATAAAATTTGAGTTTTTGATCCTCTCTGATTCACATATACTAGGCTTGATGAAGCATGGAAAGTGACACTTTAAATAGAAGAGCCTACCACTTAAATCACTGTAATTTACATCCATCCAAAAAAAGAAAATATTAATTGCTACAAGTATCTACTTTCTTACAGTTCCAGCTCATGGTCCCCCACAAGTTCCCAAATATTTAACACAGGGGTAGGCAACCTATGGCACACATGCCGAAGGCGGTACGCAAGCTGATTTTCAGTGACACTCACACTGCCCAGGTCTTGGCCACCGGTCCGGGGGGCTCTGCATTTTAATTTAATTTTAAATGAAGCTTCTTAAACATTTTAAAAACCTTATTTACTTTACATACAACAATAGTTTAATTATATATTATAGACTTATAGAAAGAGACCTTCTAAAAATGTTGAAATGTATTACTGGCACGCAAAACCTTAAATTAAAGTGAATAAATGAAGACTCAGCACACCACTTCTGAAAGGTTGCCAACCCCTGATTTAACAGGAGATATGAAAATATTCAGCATTGCTTTTATTAAGATATTATGATACACACACAGTAGACTAGATAGGACCTAGCACTGCATGGGTGCCCAAAGAGCCATTTCCATTTCAGTATTGCACCCCTGTGAAGGGCTGGATCAAATCTTGGCACCTGTGCTTCCCTTGTAAAAGGGTGGGGAGGTGCCGAGGTAATTTTGTATATAACTATTTCACTCCCCTTCTTCCTGCAGCTCAGTTTACCAGTTGGCTAAAGTGCAAGCCAGAGATCTATCTTTCCAGGATTTTCCAGAAGAAAAATAAAAAGAAAGAAGAAGAAGGTATTGCACAGATTTAAGAGGTCAGAACTATGGTATGCAAAACCTTGAAAGCTGCCAGTCAACCTCAGAGATAAAGTACCATACAGTTTCTTTGTGTATAATACATTTAATACAAATTTAACATTTGCAAACAGCATTAGGAATACTTTTGAATAACTTTCTTAAACTATTAGGCAATACACTTTTTTGTATTCTTTATACAGATTTCCCAGCTTTGCTGCTTCCCTATGATTCAGTGTGAGGGCTTGACAAAACAAACTTTTATCCTTTGGTACACACATACCAACACATTCCCCTCTCATCTCACAGGGATGGTTTCTCAGTCTCCATAGTGGGGCCTCAAACTATCCATGTGTATGTGAGAGAGAGTGCATGACCTGGACTTATTGGACCTTGCGGAGATTGACAGCTTCTCAGACCCCTCCAAAATCTTCTCAGCAAGCAACT
Source organism: Terrapene triunguis (assembly GCF_002925995.2). Taxonomy (NCBI): domain Eukaryota; kingdom Metazoa; phylum Chordata; order Testudines; family Emydidae; genus Terrapene; species Terrapene triunguis. The sequence goes on from NW_020708960.1 coordinate 5,161, forward strand.
ACTGAGAAGCCTCATAACCAGCAGAAGTTTCAGATCATTGATCCAATACTTCTCTGTCTCCTCAGTTTTCCAATGAGATTTGGGAATCTGTAGCCTGTATACCAAAGTGATACAGATATTGGGTCTCAGCCTTCACAGCAGGCATACCACTTGGTCCTATGCTGATCAGATGCTCAGTACACAGGGCTGTCTCCAACTCTTATATGTACAACCTTTTCCCTCCTTCAGCTGTGATTTGCTCAGCTTTCAGAAAGGGAATATATGGAATCTGCAAAACTGATTTCCCCTCAATGGGAATCAGGTGTACAGCTTCAGAAACAGCTACTGACCATGTGTAGTAACTGTCACACCCTACTTCTGGATGTTTCTGGGCCCTTCTAACTCAATTGCTCTGTTCTCTGCATGTGTGCACCAACAGAGGATTCAGTTAAAATCCATGTCTCCTCCCCATTGCTTCTCTCCCCTACTTGGGACTTAAATGATAACTAAAAGCACTGAGAATGGCACTCAAATAGCTCAAGGGATGGAGAGAGCTTAGGAAACTGAAAAAGACAACATCAGCGTCTCCCTACACACAAGTCAGCAGAGTTAGACATGGTTCTAGGATCCCAGAACACACAATTAGTCATAATTACAGGAAAGAAGTCAAAGTAGCAGAGGAACAAAATCAATTATTACACTATCTGGGAAAGGTCCAGATCAGAGCCTAATCTGCCCCTCTGTCTTTTGTTTTCATTGTAATATTAAAAATATTTTCCTTCTCCTGATGCCAGCATTCTGTTCTGACACCACTGCAGACCTTCTACCAAATGGTAGCAGATATTCAGGGCCTTGTAGGTCCGCTTCTCAGTAGATGAGAAAACAGTGACACAAAGTAGGCGTATATTCTAAATGTAACTTGTTTATCTACGCACATACACTAGTCTTGGAACAGAGGTGGTCATAAACAGCATATAGGGTAATCCCTTCTTTCAGAAATCTCAGGCCACACACAAATGTCCAGTTCCCAGTGAGCAAGTCTATCTCAAGAGATCATTTTAACAAGAGACTAAGGTAGAAAAACTCTCTTGCTGCTTGCACATCTCCCTCTACACAGAATCTTGCATAACAAACCACCACCACAGAAAAAGTCTTCCTAAGACTGAAAATTTGTTTATCCATGCCATGAAAAAGAACTTAAAAGACTATGTGTAATAGTGCCACCTGCCATAACAATACAAATTGTAGTTGTTGATGCTGCTGTAGTATCCGCAAAACACAATTCTCTAAAATTGACAGCAGTTGTAACTAGAAACAATTTATCAGGATTTAACTTGAAATGGTACCAGTTAAGAATGTATTAATAATGCATTTTTTATAATTATAATTATAATTATTTAATAAGTGTATAGTCAGAATGCCTCTTGAGCATTCTTGGAGTTCAGGTTGATCCTTTTCAAATGGGATTTGACATTCACAGGGTGTCAGTTTCAGGACTTGATCCTACCATTGATTTCACTAGAACCTCATCTAAGTGCTTAACTTTGATTATTTTTTTTTATCCCAGATTAACTAGGGCTGGGTGAAACTTTTATAACAAAACCTGAAACTCATTACAGGTGTGAGGGAATGTCTTGAGCCAAGATTCATGTGAACTCCTCTCTTCCCCACATCTGACAGATAGTAAGGGGACGTTTTGTGTTTAACTCAAAACTATTTGAGACTTCGTACTTTCAACTGAGATGTACTCTGAAGTGATCGGTGTGCTTGATTCTGAAATTCAGGGGTACTCAATGAAACTAAGAGAAAGCTCAATAAGTCAGATGTGAAATGGAGAGCAGTAGACAGTTTATGTACAGCACTAGTCAAACTTGACACTTAGGCCTGAATGATCAGGGAAATGGAATGGTGATTGAATGGATTTTCTACATCATTGCCTCCTGTGACACAATAATCACAATAACCAATAAACAATACACGTATTATTCCTATTCCTTTGAATTCTTTTTTTATTTTTTATTTTTATTTTATTTTATTTTATTTTTGGTGGTGGACATCTTCTTCTCCCTAAACTTTAAAATGTCCAGACAATTCAAAAATTGGGGTTTTGGAAAGGATGTAGTGGAATTCAACAAAATTAACAAAAATGTTATTTCTGATTTTAATTTGCCTGCCAATCTAATGAACACTGTTATTAAACAAAAAGAAACTCAGCTATAATGCCACCCTATAATGAAGCAATTAGCTTCTTTTTCAGTCTTCTGCCACAATCCCTGGCTTTCTTTCTGGGACTTTGTTCCCATTGGGAACAATAAGAGATATGAGATGCTGAACACATTTGAAAATCTGTCCTCTCATGATGATAATAATGGTTCCTTCTGGCCTTGGAATTTATAGTTAGGTTTAAGATGCCTGTCAGAATCCTTTCTAAATTAAGCCCCTGTGTTTGTTCCTGAATTAATTTGAGTGTTTACCATTTATAGAAAGTTCAACCCTAAAAATATATGGTGATTCCATAGTCAATATTTCACTGACTTCTGTATCAAATTTTGTCTCTTTATAAGTAAATTTTGTTTCTTTATAAGATATGTTTTCTTACTGCCAGTCCCAAAAAACTTATCCTGGGTTCTTTCCATCGCAGGTAGTGATCATCAGTAGGTTCCGGAGGTCAAATCACAATGTAATCTATACATTGTACAGCCCCTTCTCTTTAGATTATGCTCACAGTGACACCTATGCAACTCATTAGTCCAAAATGGATTTACACAGGTGTCACTGAGGGAATAACCTGAAGAAAACAAGGTTGCACAGGTGTCACTGAGGGAGTAATTTGACCTGCAGAACCTCTATTGCTGATGATGCACAAAAATGGAAAAAATGAATCAGATTATCAGATTGAGAAGCAGTGAGTCTAGTGGAGAGGCAATGAACTAGGTGTTGAGAGACCAGGGTTCAATTCCTGGCCTTACCAATTTGTGTGATTTTAGGCACCTCACTTCACCTGTGTGCATGTGTGTTTCCCATCCTACCTTTTTTCACTGTTGTCAGAATGTCTATTATTATGTTTATGTACAGGGACTAGCACAATGGGTCCCTGATTTTGTTTCAGGATTTTAGACACTTCCATAATAAAAATGAGATCATAACCTATGTTGAATTTGCAGGTATTATATTTAGAAAAAAGTTTGCCAGTTGTGCAGATTTGATGTAAAGATATGAGTACAGTTATGGAACTGATAATTTCCACTTTACTAGTACTTAATATTAAGATTTTCCCATTTAAAGTTGGGCCAAATCTATAGAGCAAACAGGGCCTTTGTTTTTGTCCTGCACATGTAGGTAGTTTTGCAGAGACTGTTGACTGCAACGAACACAAGTTTACCCACAAGATTCCAGACTGAGAATTGCTGCATCACAATGTAGGACAGGGAGGTGAGACACATGGATCAAACTAAAAAAGGAAGTAAGGGAGGATAACTCCATCCCTTAATATTCTGGGTAACCCAGTTAACTCTATTATGACAACTGAACTACAGGTTGCAATTTGCATTCCAAACTGATCGATCCTGAGGCCATCGTAGCAGTAGAGGGAAAAGGGCAGCTCCTCAGCTATTCCATAGTCAGAATTCACAGAGGCCCAGGGAGAAGAAAGCACTAACAAAAACAATTTCCCATTTCTTTTCAGATCTAGATTCCTCTCTTTTCACT
>NW_020708961.1:0-4593 GCF_002925995.2 Terrapene triunguis
AGCTCTCTTTAAATCGATTTCTGTAATCCTCCCCAACGAGAGGAGTAGCGCTAAATTCGACATGGCCATATCGAATTAGGCTAGGTGTGGATGGAAATCGACGCTAATAGCTCCGGGAGCTATCCCACAGTGCACCACTCTGTTGACGCTCTGGACAGCAGTCCGAGCTCGGATGCTCTGACCAGCCACACCCCCGGGAAAATTTGAATTCCTTTTCCTGTCTGGGCAGTTTGAATCTCAGTTCCTGTTTGGACATCGAGGGGAGCTCAGCAGCAGTGGCAACGATGCAGAGCTCTCCAGCAGAGATGGCCGTGCAATCTAATAGAAAGAGGGCCCCAGCATGGACTGATCGGGAAGTCTTGGATCTCATCGCAGTGTGGGGCGATGACTCCGTGCTTTCAGAGCTGCGCTCCAAAAGAAGGAATGCTAAGATCTACGAGAAGATCTCCAAAGCCATGGCAGAGAGAGGCTACAGCCGGGATGCAACGCAGTGCCGCGTGAAAATCAAGGAGCTGAGACAAGGCTACCAAAAAACCAAAGAGGCTAACGGACGCTCCGGATCCCAGCCCCACACATCCTGTTTCTACGAGGCACTGCATTCCATCCTGGGAGCGGCCGCCACCACTACCCCACCCCTGACCGTGGACTCCGAGGATGGGATATTGTCCGCGGCCGGTTCCTCGTCGGACATGTTAGCGGACGGGGAAGATGAAGAAGGAGATGAGGAGGACGAGGCAATCGACAGCGCTGGCACCGCTGATTTCCCCGACAGCCAGGAGCTCTTCATCACCCTTACCGAGATCCCCTACCAACCGTCCCCATCCCTTACCCCGGACACAGAATCAGGGGAAGGATCAAGCAGTAAGTGCTGTAAACATGTAAACATTTATTTAAAACAGAACGGTAATATTTATACTATTAACAATGTATGTTTATAAAAGTGCTGTAAACTAGTAAAAAAGAATCAGGTGCAAAACAGGAATATTTACAAAGGTAACAAATGGGTTTTCATGATTTCTCTGTCTTAGGCTCTTCTCAATTTAGTCCCAAGTATTTTAAAAAAATTTCACAATGTCCGTTACTACATGATTCCCAGGCCCAAGACGCTCCACTCCAAAGTCCCAGTGCACCTACGCGAAAATCCGGTCAATGTGGCCGGGGATCGACGAGAAATCCTCGTAGGAGAACTCCTCGTAGGTCTCGTGGAGGTAGATCTCAAGCCTGTTGATCAGGTTCCGGGGTAGGGCGATCTTAGTGGGCCCTCCGTGGTAGCAGACATGTCCCCTCCATGCCACAATCAGGTACTCGGGGATCATGGCCCGACATAGCATGGCGGCATACGGCCCCGGTTTCTGCATGCTTTCCCGCAGCATGCGTTCTCTCTGGGTGTCCGGGATCCTCAGGAGGGTGATGTCGCTCATGACGCCCTGCTTTGAATTAGGGAGGGGACTGTTAGTATTGGGACTGCTTTACAGCCACGCGGTGGAGGGAGAGGGGCAGCATACAGGGATCTTTCCCTGGGACAGCCGCGAGGGGGTGGGACAGGGGCAGAGTTGATGCTGTCCTGATTGCTGGCAGCAGAGACTGGCATTGCTTTCAATGTGAAAGGAGGCCAGTGCTACTGCTGGAGTTTTAAGCAGCCACAAGTCTGCGGCTTACCATTATTGCCCGCTCCAGAAGTTCAGGTCTCCAGCCACAGTTCTCTGAACACTCCAAGACCTCCGCAAGTCCACAGGCACTGAAGGCGACGGCCGAAAATTCGACCTTGTCCTGAGTGCGCATGTGAGAGGTGCAGTGCATGGTCTTGTTCACAGAGAAAGACTAGGTTCTTTGTATACAATTTCATTTATCTGTCTCAGGAATTCACTCCCTTTTTACAATTCACACAGACACATCTGCGACTGTCTCCCAACCCAGCCTGTCAGCACACTCCCAGAGGCTAGCGCAGATTAGGCGGAGGAAGAAGAAGACGCGTGAAGACATGTTCTCAGAACTAATGGGCTGCTCCCGAGCCCAGGCAGCCCAGCAGACACAGTGGAGGGAGAACTTGTCACAAATGCACCGAGCAGTCATGGAACGGGAGGAGAGGTGGCGTCAGGAGGACCAGCAGGCTACTGAAAAGCTGCTTGGACTAATGAGGGAGCAAACGGACACGCTCCGGCGCCTTGTGGATGTTCTGCAAGACCGGAGGCAGGAGGACAGAGCCCCGCTGCAGTCTATCTGTAACCGCCCTCACCCGCCACCAAGTCCCACACCACCCTCACCCAAACTCCAAAGAAGGAGGGGCGGCAAGGGCCGTTAAAACTTTCAGTCAACCCCTGCAGACTGCTCTAGCACTAGAAGGCTGACATTCCCCAAAATTTCATAAGTCCTTTCCCACCCACCTCACAGAAGCCCCCGGCCAAGTTTCACACCCCACGTTTCATGTCTGGTTCGCAATAAAATGTTTGTTTCTGTCCATTACTGTTTCAGTCAGGTTCTTTTGAGGGAGAGTCTGTCTGGAGGGGGGGAAGGGGCTTGGTAATTGGGCAGGACAGTGACCTTTAGCAGGGTACAGAGGCGGTGTCAGGTCCAGCATCAGGACACATACACAGTGCAGTCACTGGTTACCCTGGTCAGTCTGGGAGGTGTTTTTCATGTTCTCCATTGAAATAACCAGTCCACCAGTGCGGAGCCTGTCATTCCGGGAGTTTAGAAGCATCATTTGCATCAGAACACTGAACCCGCCCCCCACCACAGTCTGCGTCCCCGGTTTAAAATATTCCCGCGAAAACAGCAACACAGACAACGGTGTTCATTAACAAAATCGAAATGATTTTATTTTTTGGGAAGGGGAAGGGGGTGAAGGGGGTATGTAACTGGAGAGGATAGTCAAAATGAACTGGGTAAAGAAACGGGGGCAGGTTCAGCTTTTCTGTCCACAAACTGAAAAGTCACTGGTTGCCCTGCTCACTCAGGAACCTAGCTTTCAAAGCCTCCCGGATGCACAGGGCGTCCCGCTGTGATCTTCTAATCGCCCGGCTGTCTGGCTGGGCGTAATCAGCAGCCAGGCTATTTGCCTCTAGCTCCCACCCCGACATAAAGGTCTCCCCCTTGCTCTCACACAGATTGTGGAGCACACAGCAAGCTGCAATAACGATGGGGATATTGGTTTCACTGAGATCACAGCGAGTCAGTAAGCTTCTCCATCTCCCTTTGAGACGGCCAAAAGCACACTCCACCACCATTCTGCACTTGCTCAGCCGGTAGTTGAACAGTTCTTTTTCTGTGTCCAGGGCGCCAGTATAGGGCTTCATGAGCCAGGGCATTAGCGGGTAGGCTGGGTCCCCGAGGATCACTGTAGGCATCTCCACATCCCCAAGAGTTATTTTGTGGTCCGGGAAGTAAATACCTTCCTGCAGCCGTCTAAACAGACCAGAGTTCCTGAACACACGAGCGTCATGAACCTTGCCCGGCCATCCGACGTAGATGTTTGTAAACCGTCCCCGATGGTCCACCAGTGCTTGCAGCACCATTGAAAAGTAGCCCTTTCTATTGATGTACTGGCTGGCCTGGTGGTCCGGTCCCAGGATAGGGATGTGAGTCCCATCTATAGCCCCACCGCAGTTTGGGAATCCCATCGCGGCAAAGCCATCTATGATGACCTGCGCGTTTCCCAGGGTCACTACCTTTGGGAGCAGTACCTTCACGATTGCCTTGGCTACTTGCATGACAACAACCCCCACGGTAGATTTGCCCACACCAAAGTGGTTCGCGACTGACCGGTAGCTGTCCGGCGTTGCAAGCTTCCAGAGGGCTATGGCCACTCGCTTCTGGACAGTCAGGGCTGCTCGCATGCGGGTGTCCTTGCGCTTCAGGGCAGGGGACAGCAACTCACAAAGTTCGAGGAAAGTCCCCTTCCGCATGCGAAAGTTTCGCAGCCACTGGGATTCATCCCAGACCTGAAGCACTATACGGTCCCACCAGTCCGTGCTTGTTTCCCGGGCCCAGAATCGCCGTTCAACAAAATCCACATGCCCCATTGCCACCGTGATGTCCTGGGCGCTGGGGCTCGTGGTTTCTGACAGCTCTGTGCCACTCTCCGACTTCAGGCTCTCACGGCGGTGCCGTAGCCTCCTCGCCCGATTTCTCTGCATCTGCCTCAGGGAAAGGTGTATGATAAGCTGCGAGGTGTTGAGAACGGCCAGAAGTGCAGCGATGGTCGCAGCGTGATCCATGATCGCAGTGCTGTGGCGTCCGCGCTGTCACTGACCAGAAAAGTGCGCGAACTGATTTCCCGCCGGCGCTTTCATGGAGGGAGGGAGGGCGTTAGTGACGGACGGATGACGACAAATTTTTTTTACCCAGAAGGCATTGGCGGCTCGACCCAGAATTCCGATGGGCAGCGGGGACTGCGGGAACTGTGGGATAGCTGCCCACAGTGCACCGCTTCCAATATCGACGCTCGCCCCGTTAGTGTGGACTCACAAAGTCGAATTACTGTCCTTAGTGTGTCCTTAGTGTGGACACACACGTTCGACTTTGCAATATCGATTCCACATATTCGATTTAAGTAAAATCGAATTACCCTCGTAGTGTAGACATACCCTTAGA
>NW_020708962.1:0-3129 GCF_002925995.2 Terrapene triunguis
TCTAGAATTAGACTAATATCTGAATTTGGCCTACTGAAACTGGTGAAAACTTATATCTATAGGACAGTATAACAGGACAGTTTGATAGGAGGCTATCAGGCAGCCTAATGTAATAAGCCCAATGGAGGGGGTGTTCTGAATCAGAACAATAAGGAGAGGCAAAATTGTGTTTTATCTCAATCAGTTGAGGTGAAGTAGAACTCAATTAAGTGGGGAATAATCACAAGTAAATCAGTTAGTTGTTTTAGCAGGGACTGCCATTTAGGCTTTCACTGTAATTTACTGTAGCTTTACTGTTATCTACTATATATTAACTACTGTTATATTAATTAAACTCACTTTATAGGTAACTATATTTACATTTATGAAATACAGAATTTTGAATTAGAAAATACAATGCACTAGAACATAACCCCCTCTGCTATACATTCACTTCTCAGCCCAGGTCTACACTAGCGGGGGGGTTGACCTAAGATACGCAACTTCAGCTATGTGAATAGCGTAGCTGAAGTCGGCGTATCTTAGGTCGACTTACCTGGCCATGAGTACGGCGGCGAGTCGACCGCTGCCGCTCCCCCGTCGACTTCGTTTCTGACTCTTGCGAGCTGGAGTTCCGGAGTTGACGGGGAGCACGAGCGAGGATCAATTTTATCACATCTACACTAGATGCGATAAATCGACCCCCAGTAGATCGCTCACTACCCGCCGATCTGGCGGGTAGTGAAGACCTGCCCTCAGTTTCTCATTTTTCAGTCTCTGTAAGCCCAGAGTTTGGAGGAAAAGGTCTTAGGGTGTTTAGTTGTCTCTTGAGGAATCCTCTTGTGCAAGCTTTGTTTATTGTTCTGTGTTCATGTATTCCTTGATGAGATGTGTTGGCTTCCAGATTGAACAATTATCCTGCCCTGCTCCTTTCTTGCTTACAGTCCCTTTGGTCTCTGACAGTTTCTCTATTCCTGTCACTTCATCTTGTGTATCTTAAGATGCTGTCCGGATGTTTTGTTTTACAGTCCTTGCTATTTTCTTTCTTCAGCTACAGCTCACTTCCTCATTTCTTAAGTCTGCTTCTCTTTTTAATTACAGTTTCAACTGCAGCTTATTTTCTTCACATTTCATTCTTCTTTACTCGTCACACAATTTCCTAACATTTTTCTAATAGTTTCTTAGATTACTTAGAGACTGTCTAGTTATTTTTCCTCTTGTTTAACTGTACAGTTCTTCCTTTAACTTTCCCTCTTTTCCCCTTATACCACTGTCTTTCCTCTTTCTAGGGACTGTCCCTTTTGTGGCTACCTCTGTTGTTCCTACTATCAGTCTTTGCTCTCCCTCCTGAACTGAACTTTCTTCCTCTCAGCTTTGTTCCTGGCAGTGGCCAATGTGTGGGAGGGACATGTGAGGTCAGGTGCCCCCCTGATTTCTGCCAGGGTTTATATGCCCTGCCCCGAACCCCACTGCATACAACCAGAATCTTTAAATTGTGTCCACACCCCACTATCAGCAGTTATGTGTTGTCTCTGCTACCAGGGTCCCCATCCACTGGCTCCCCACTTACTTCATCCTTTTTTTCTGCTGCCAGTTGTTGCCTTGCTTGCTACTGGCTTATCTCTCTCCCCCAATCCTGAGCAGCCTCCCTCCAGACTCCACCAGCCATTTCCATTGCTGCCTGTTTGGCCTGCTCACACCAGCGCTCTGAGGGGGAAGCTGCTACCTGCTTTACCCCAGAGCTTTTTTCCGTTTTTTTTTCTTTCCCCCCTCAAAAATATCCCAGGTTCGAGCTCACCCTGCTTCAACTGCCGCAGAATCCTTGGAGTTCTCAAGACTCCGCCCAGAGCAGCTGTTTCGGATACCTTTAAAAAAAAAAATTCTAAACACTATGAGGCTTTTGAGCAGCCAACTTGTGCCTCTCCCATTGCTCTTTTAAACCCCATGCAGGTGGGGCATTACACTAACAAGGGTTTGGGACTTGCCATTCAAAGAAGAACCCAAAGTTGTGAGTAGCAGCAGAGACCCTTGTACATTAACGAAGCCAGCACTTTATCAGTTCACACGTGGAATGTTCTCTTTCCAACCAGGGTGTTTGGGGGTGTGTGTCTTTTTTCAATAAAAGATGAAATTCTGCAAAAGTTGAAGTCTGTCACCTGGAAAAGCTTCCTACTTGCCATAGATGAGTGGATCAGTGAATTTGTCAAGCTCTGGTGGGATTAATCTAATCTGTTTAATTATTTACTCATTGCTAGTATCATATCACCTTCTCTTGCCAATGAATATCTTGAACAACTTGGCATGAATAGCACTATATGAAACCATATATTATTCTGTTAATGTTAGTTAATAGTACTACAGCTAAACTGATGATGTTTATTCAGGTAGCTGCACAACTAAATTATTCCAGTCCCTGTAAACATAAATCATATTGTTGCCTGTGTTAAATAGCTCTTGTTGGTCTGGATGGCTCATGAGACTGATAATAGGTTTAGTATCCTTTCTTCTCTAGGTCATTGAGTCTTACCTGCAGACATCAGATGGCTGTTTATTGGCTCATGCAAATCAGTTGGTCTTTATCCAGTTCCTAACAGGTAGGTGTCTAGATATATACAAAAATAACCACCACCATCATCACCACCCTTACTAGCACTCCTGGAAGAAAGGCTCCAGACTGTAGAGACATGAAAGTTGCTGTTATTGAAAGATGAAATCAGATCAAATACCAGAAGTGGCCTTTTTGCTGCAGGGAATGTTAATGGGACGTTAGTCTTCATGAGTCTTGTATTTATCTACAGAACATCATGAACTGCCTCAGGACAGGCTTCCACATGTACCCCATCAACATGCCTCCTCTCTATCCTGGAGGAAGTGCCCCACAGCTAGAGGAAGGGGAGAGTAATTGTAAAATATCCACACCCATGCAGTCCTTAGCTTTGACTGTAAGCTCTAGAGTTGTTAGTTAGTTAGTGGTTATTGTAATGTGGATACCAGTGTGACAGTTCAGGGGTGAACTGCATCTGTGATTTCTTCCCCCAATCTCTCCTTTGGACACATTTTCCAAATGACACTCTGCCTATGCTTTTCCCAGAATGGAACTCCATGGTTCACCTCCAATTAGACTGGATCATCAGGTGACAACATTTTCTA
>NW_020708963.1:0-1378 GCF_002925995.2 Terrapene triunguis
CGTCTGTCTGTCCTGTGCTTATGTGCCTGTAGTTAAGATGATATGCCATAACTATTCCCGCTCTGAACTGGATTAACTGCAGAGGGATAAGACTCACCTTCTTCATCCAGGCAAGATGAGCTTTTGGGTCTATTGAATCATGATAAGTATTCTGCAGGGTGTCGGGAGAACACTGGGGAATCCAAAGGTGTACTCATGCATCTGCTACCTATTGAGATATTTTTAACTAGTAGCTTTAAATATACTGGGCCAAATTCAGAGGCACTATGTAAGTTAGACTCCCTTAGGTGTACTTACACACACACACCACAGTGAGTGAGTGTAAAGAGTTCCAGCTGGTGTAACTTACATACTGAGTAGCTGAAAGAAGCTGTAAGAGAGTGTAAGCTAAAACTGAGGAGATCTCCTGTAACTTACATACTCTGAAAAACCCTAGTAGTTGCAAACTCCTATTTGTTTGTCTGCCAGTCCGTGCTGATCGATGGGCATTTATACCACATTCACCATAGTGGCTTCTTGCCTGCTGGCATGTGGCTAACTCAGACTTAGATGCCTTCACACGGTTGGGGTATGTTTACATTGCAACTAAACATCTGCAGCTGGCCTCTGCCAGCTGACCTGGGCTTGAGCGGCTGTTTAATTGCGGTGCAGATGTTCGGGCTCATGCTGCAGCCCAAGGTCTAGGTCCCTCCCACCTCGCAGGGTCCTAGAACCTGGGCTCCAGTCTCAGTCCGAACATCTACACCAGAGATAAACAGCCACTTAGCCTGAGACCCGTGACATGGGTCAGCTGCAGGTGCCTAATTGCAGGGTAGGCTTAGAATCAGCCCAGTTCAGAGGTGGTTGAAAACAGGTTTGTAAATTAAATGACAGTAAGTGGGTGTGAGTCTAAGGACCAGATTTTTTAAATGTATTGAGATGCCTGAAGATGCTGATAGGAGCCTCGCAGGACTTACAAAAATGCCTCATTGGGAGATAGGTGCTGAGGTGTTTTTGAAAATCCCAATAAGCACCTAGGCACCTAAATATTTTTTATAATCTTACCCTCAGTAAATTAGTCTGTGTGTGTAGAGGGAGTATTCGTCGATGTAAGATACTCAGTGTGAGGGGCTGTAAGAAAATGTAAGGCCTTGTCTACATAAAAAAATTGCATCCGTTTTTAACTTGAACTGACTTTTAAACTGGTGCAAACCCCTGTATGGAAACTCTTAGTTCAGTTTGACAGACTCACTTTGGTTCAGTTTAAACTTATTTCCAGTAGACTTCTTTAGTTAAAACTGGTGCAATTTTCTTGTGTAGACAAGTCTTAAATTACATCAGTTTAGACTCCTTCTAGAATTAGACTAATATCTGAATTTGGCCTACTGAAACTGGTGAA
>NW_020708964.1:0-1933 GCF_002925995.2 Terrapene triunguis
CACGCCCTAGGTGAAACTTCCATCTTGTGCCACCCACCCCACCCAGCCCACCCCCCCCCGGGCCGCCCCCTCCGCGGCAGCTAACCCCGCCCGGGAAGCCCACCCCAGCTCACCTCCGCTCTGCCTCCTCCACTGAGCACACTGGCACCGCTCTAATTCTCCTCCCCTCCCAGGCTTGTGGCGCCGATTGGAGGAGAATTAGAGCAGGGGCTGTGTGCTCAGCGGAGGAGGCAGAGTGGAGGTAGGGTTACCATTCGTCCGGATTCCCCCGGACATGTCCGGCTTTTAGAGTTAAAAATAGCGTCCGGGGGGAATTTGTAAATGTCCGGACTTCCCCCCCTGCAGAGCACGCGCTGCTGACAGGGCAGCCAGACGGATAGTGCCACTTACATGGGGCTCCGACAGCCAGAGAGAGCCCCTCCTCCACTTCCCCCTCCTCTCCCCTGCAGCTGAGAGCACTCCCTTCCTCCCTGCATTCGCAGATCACCAGCCGGCCGTTCGCACCGGCAGTCTGGAGCTCCTCCCCCTGCTCCTCCTCCCCGGCACGCTGGTCTGAGCGGCAGGGTAAGGGGGCCAGGGGGTCGGAGAAGGGGCAGGGAGGTTCTGGAGGGAGCAGTCAAGAGACGGGGGGGGGGGGCTGCGTGGGGGGGGGGCTTTCTGGGGTGGGGGTGTGGATAAGGTTTTGGGCAGTCAGGGTACAGGTAGGGGGTAAACTGTCTTTACCCGAGGCCATGCCCTGTCCCACCCCTTCTCCAAGGCCATGCCCCCCACTCACCATCCCCTTCCCTCTGCTGCTCACTCTCTCTCACCCTCACTCACTTTCACTAGGCTGGGGCAGGGGATTGGAGTGCGGGAGGGGGTGAGGGGTGCAGGCTCTGGGAGGGAGTTTGGGTGCAGGGTGCAAGCTCTGGGCTGGGGCAAGGGGTGTGGGCTCTGGGAGGGAATTGGGTGCGGGGTGTGTGCTCTGGGCTGGGGCAGGGGGTTGGGGTGAGGGAGGGAGTGAGGGGTGCAGGCTCTGGGAGGGAGTTTGGGTGCAGGGTGAGGCTCTGGGAGGGGCTCCTAGGGGGGGGGGGGGGGGCAGGGGGACTCCACGCACTGCCCCTGCCCACAGGCACCATCCCCGCAGCTCCCATTGGCTGCAGTTCCTGGCCAATGGGAGCTCTGGAGTCATTGTTTGGGGCGGGGGTAGTGCACGGAGACCCCTCTCCCCCCACTCCCAGGGGCTGCAGGGACATGCTGCCCGATTCTGGGCAAGTAGGAAGCCTGATGCACCGCCGGACTTTTGGCTTCAGCAGGAGGCGCTGGGAGGGAGGGGGAGTTGTTGAGGGAGGGAAGGGGAGGAGTTGGTCAGCGGGGCCTGCGGACGCCCTGGAGCACCCTCGGGGACCCTCAGGGGTCTGCGGACCCCAGTTTCAGAAACGCCGATCTAGTCTGACCTCCTGCACATTGCAGACCCACTGCTGTAATAGGCCCAAACCTCTGGCTGAGTTACTGGAGTCCTCAAATCGTGGTTTAAAGACTTAAAGTTACAGAGAATTCACCATTTACACTAGTTTAAACTAAGGCATTTTGGGCCAAGTATGCAAGAGATGGTTGGAAACTATTCCATACTGATGAAAGAATAATAATATTGTTAGCTGGAGCAGTTTACATATGTTTCCAAATAAGTTCTCTTTACACTCCATGAAAATCAATATGTCAATCCCAAGTAGCAATGTACTGAACTGGTGACACAAATAAATAAATAAATAAATAAATAGTAAATTCAGAAGGTTTAATCTAGATAAAGATTTGTCTTGATTATCTCCAGAGAACAGTGTATGGTGACATTTCAAATTTTGCCATGTTCTGTCCAGGTGGTAAATATTGCAAGAATTCAGAAAGTGGAGAGAGATGTTAAAGGAGAAAAATCATTAATCAGACTTTTTTTGAA
>NW_020708965.1:0-4457 GCF_002925995.2 Terrapene triunguis
GAAAAAGGAAGGAGACAGAAAGCCAGGTCGTGGTAGCCGAAAAGCCAAAAAGCCCCTCAGGGAACTTTCCCTGGGGTTTTTATTCTTTCTACTTCCCTGCTTACAACACTTCTAAGTGGTTAAATTCTTGCGCATAGGAGGAGTGTACAGTGTACAACAACATAAGATAACAAACCCATATCTTGTGCACGTGAAAGCAAGCTGCGAGGGTGATGATCAAGTCAGCCAATAAGTTTCCTAATCACAAACGCTGGGGTGAAGGCCACTCCTGCCTCGTAGCCATGGGCACAGTGTGCCGCACCCGTGGGCTGGCGATTCGGGAGCTCTGCGTCCCTACATCCCCCCCTTTTCTAATTTATATGCGGTGTTTAGACGGAGCACCCTTGCAGGGTTGCATGCACAATGCCACCAGACTGGGTATACACTGAACAAAGCAGCAAAGTGAAATGCCAAGAACCAAGACCAAGACCCCATACTGTAAAAGGATTTTTATCCATCCTGAGGGTAGCCATGACCAGATGTAATCCCACCAAGGAGGGGAAACGTCCTGGCGGATGGCTTGAGCATAACGCTTCAGCATATCAATCTGCTGTTGTATGCGGTTACCATTATCAGTAAGATTGAAACAACACATTTTCTTTACAGTTTCACACCCCAGATGTTGCTGCAGGAGTAAGTAATCGATAGCGGCTCGGTTATCCAGGATAGCGTGTCGTAATTCCTGTTGCTCCTCATTAAGGAGCCCAATGGCCTGGGAGGTTGAGTTTATGGTTGAATTGTGGAATGGGGTTCGACAATTCCTGGTGCCAGGCCATCGCTGTGCCACGGGCGGACGTTACGCGCCGGGACCCACAACGGACCTGTAGGAAGAGAAACGGCAGCATGCCCCTGTCCCCACGTTATAAGGGGCACTGGGCCATGCCACTGAGGATCCGGGGCCTTGCGATATTTGACAAGGGGGCGGGGCAAAGTCTGGTGGCTGCGGAAATGACTTTCTGCCGCAGAGTAATTGTCAGTCAAATTCAAATGATTCAGGGTAAAGAGCACTGCAGCCAGCCATTCCTGGCGGGGAGGAAGGCCTACTGGAATCCCCCCTTTTTGTTTTTGGCGGGCCAGGGCCTGTTTGAGCGCACGGTTGGCCCGTTCCACAATGGCCTGGCCTGTGGGGTTATACGGGATACCAAACGTGTGGACAACGTCCCACGTGGTACAGAAGGAGGCAAAGGCCAAGCTACAGTAGGCGGGGCCGTTGTCGGTCTTAAGATGGGACGGGTGACCCATGATTGCCATGGCGCGAATCATGTGATTAATAACATGACGAGAGGCCTCACCCTTCTGGGGGGTGACCCACACATAATGGGAAAAGGTATCTACACACACGTGAAGATACTGCCAGAGGGCAAAAGGAGGAAAGTGTGTAACATCCATTTGCCAAAGCTGATTGGCCGAAGTGCCGCGAGGGTTAACCCCCACCTCTGGGCTATTGGAGAAAGAAGCGCAAAGGTCACACTGGCGAACAATGGCCTGCGCCTGATGCAATGGGAGAGTGAACTGCTTGGCAAGGGCCTTGGCGGACTGATGGAAGAAGGCGTGGCTTTCGATTGGGGAGGAAAAAATCGAGGCCACCGATTTGACCGCCTGGTCGGCCACCGCGTTACCTTCTGTCAATAGGCCCGGTAGTGTAGTGTGACTGCGAATATGTGCCACAAACAGTGGGCTAGAGCGGGAGGAAAGGAGCTGTTGCAGGGTGAGAAAAAGGGCCAACAGATTGTCATCACAGGAGGGCGACACATAGGAACCTGGAACAGACTTAAGAACATTAGTAACATAAAGACTATCAGTAATAAGATTAAAAGGGTCATCCTGGAAGCATCGGCAGGCCAGGATGACAGCGGCCAATTCTGCGCGCTGGGGAGAACGCTGAGGTAGGGTAAAGCGGACTTGCCAAGTGCCCTGCTCCTGCCAGCTGACCGCACCTCGCGTTGGGCCGCCGTCCGTAAAGAAGGTAAGTGCATCCTCAATGGGGACGGTGGACAAAGATGATCGGAGGTTGAGGCAACGTTGTTGCAAGAGCGAGAGACGGCGGTCAGGGGGAATGTGATATTTAATTTCCCCGACATAGTCGGCAAGAGACAACTGGAGGGTGGCACTGCAAGAGACAGCGCGTTCCCAGTCTTTAGCCGGGATGGGGACAATAATGGCAGCGGGGTCGCAACCCAAGAGGGTGCGGGACCGTTCCCGCACTTTAAAAATCAGCTCGGCGGCCTGTTGAGGAAGTGTCTGAATAGTATGCGGAGGGGAGTGGGTCAAATGAATCCATTCAATTAGACGGAGACACGCTGCCGCCCCCTCCTGGGCAAGGACAGCTGTCGGTTGTGAAAGTGTGGGAAGCAAAATGGCAAAAAGGGGCTGTTCCCTTTCTCGGCGGTCGACCCACACTTGGGCCAGGGTCCGGTTAATGAGGGCGACCGCCTGGCGCTGTTCCTGGGAAACGGAAATGATATCCCTGGGGAGGCGGCCCTGCCGAAGGCCAGAAAAAAGAGGGGATAGCATGGAGGTAGTCAGAGGGCAAAAAGGGCGAATCCAATTGAGGGACCCTAACAACTGTTGGAGCTGTACGAACGTAAGAGGGTCGGGCAGCACCAGCTCGGGACAAACTGGGCGGGCATATGACTGGAGCATACGGTGACCGAGATACAAAAAGGGTGGCTGGCGCTGGATCTTGTCCGGTGCTATAACCAGGCCACACGCCGCAAGCTGGTGGCGCAGTTCGTCCAGCCAGTCATCAGGAAGTATGAGGTGAGCCACCAGAATGTCATCCATATAGTGGTAAATTAAGGCATCTGGGTGTGCTGTGCGAAACGGCCGTAAGGCTTGCGCAACAAAATGCTGACACAAGGTGAGGCTGTTCAACATGCCCTGAGGGTTCACATTCCACTGATAGCGTGGAGTGGGCTGGGAATAATTTAAGACCAGAACGGTAAAGGCAAAACGCGCCCGGTCCTCAGGGTGCAGGGGGATGGTAAAAAAAAATCTTTTAAATCTATTACAAATAACCGATAATCACAGGGAATAAGATTGGGATTGGGGGTACCACACTGCAGGGGACCCATAGGCTGTATAATTTTGTTAATGGCGTGAAGATCCTGTAGGAGGCGCTACTTGCCAGATTTCTTTTTAATTACAAACACGGGGGTATTAAAGGGGCTAGTGGACTCCTCCAAATGCCCTGCCCGTAGCTGGTCACTGACCAAGTGCTGGAGGGCCTCCAGCTTTTCCAGAGGAAGCGGCCACTGCGCAACCCATACAGGCTCGTCAGTAAGCCAACGGAGGGGGAGGGCCGTATGCCTAATCATCAATATGGATGGTGGCAGTGAACTGTGTTAATAAATCACGGCCCCACAGGTTGAGGTGGACGGGGAGAATGATAGGCCGGATATGGGCGCGGCGGTGAGAGCGCCGAATCCTAACCACTAGACCACCAGGGATAAGCTGCCCGGGGCGTGCCCTCCGCCTGCTGGGGGATGCCCGAAAACTGCCCCGCGCCATATAACTGCTCAGCGAGATAGGCCCCCCCACCTTGTGCTGCCGCCGCAAGCGCCTCTCGCTGATACTCGCTATCCCACACAACGTATTGCGCGGGAGACAGCACCATGCGACACATGTCTTTCCAATCTTGGGGGAGCAAGAAATAACCGTTTGACACACCTTCCAAGATCCCCAGGGTGAAAGTGGACTGCACCTCGGTCTCACGAACCGCCTTGCGGAGCTCGCGCAGAACCGAGTAGGGGAGAGCCTCCCAGTCCACGATCTGCCCCCCATTACCATTATCCCGCCAAGAGACGGGGAACGCCTCGAACCCACAGCTGGATTCCTCGTCGGTCAAGAGACCGGCCTCGCGCGCTCGCCGCACCGCCGCAGCGACAGCACCCTCCCGCCCGACCGGTGGGCAGGGGGGCGTCGCCGCGGGCGGCGGCGCAGGGAGGGTCAGCTGCGGGTAGGAGGGGAGTGGCCCATCACCTGGGGGCAAAAGGGAAACCGGCTTGGGACCGTCGGGGCCGACCCCCTCCAGCGCCTCCTTGCAACGCTGCCAGAGCAGCAGGTGCTGGACCGGGGCACAGGGTTCACTATACAAGGCGATCCCAATCCGTATCCAATCAAGAAGCCGTAACGACCCGCAGTCCGGATACCAGGGGCACTGACGATCTATCTCCCTTAGAAGGTCCTCAATATGAGCGACCGAGACAACGACACATGATCGTTGCCGTATAATCTTTTGTAACTCTCTTGCGTGCTCCTTCTGGGCACTGGAGAGTCCCCCCCCATACTCACGAATCAGGGGCGGGTGCACTCAGCGTATCCAGCCGGTGAGCAGGGGGTTATCACGTCGGGGTCACCAGATGTGGCGACGAAAAAGGAAGGAGACAGAAAGCCAGGTCGTGGTAGCCGAAAAGCCA
>NW_020708966.1:0-1410 GCF_002925995.2 Terrapene triunguis
GAAAAAGGAAGGAGACAGAAAGCCAGGTCGTGGTAGCCGAAAAGCCAAAAAGCCCCTCAGGGAACTTTCCCTGGGGTTTTTATTCTTTCTACTTCCCTGCTTACAACACTTCTAAGTGGTTAAATTCTTGCGCATAGGAGGAATGTACAGTGTACAAAAACATAAGATAACAAACCCATATCTTGTGCACGTGAAAGCAAGCTGCGAGGGTGATGATCAAGTCAGCCAATAAGTTTCCTAATCACAAACGCTGGGGTGAAGGCCACTCCTGCCTCGTAGCCATGGGCACAGTGTGCCGCACCCGTGGGCTGGCGATTCGGGAGCTCTGCGTCCCTACAGGGAGGGAGTTTGGGTGCGGGGTGTGTGCTCTGGGCTGGGGCAGCGGGTTGGGGTGAGGGAGGGGTGCAGGCTCTGGGAGGGAGTTTGGGTGCAGGGTGAGGCTCTGGGCTGGGGCAGGGTGTTGGAGTGCGGGAGGGGGTTGGGGGTGGTGGTCTCTGGCCAGCATTTATCTCCGGCGGCTCCCGAAAGCAACCGGCACATCCCTCTGGCAGGGACTCCTAGGCGGGGGGGGCCCAGGGGGTCTCCGCGCACTGCCCCTGCCCACAAGCACCATCCCCACAGCTCCCATTGGCTGCAGTTCCTGGCCAATGGGAGCTTTGGAGTCATTGTTTGGGGCAGGGGTAGCGCACGGAGACCCCTTTCCCCCCGTCCCAGGGGCTGCAGGGACATGCCGCCCGATTCTGGGCAAGTAGGAAGCCTGATGCACCGCCGGACTTTTGGCTTCAGCAGGAGGCGCTGGGAGGGAGGGGGAGTTGTTGAGGGAGGGAAGGGGAGGAGTTGGTCAGCGGGGCCTCTCGGGGACCCTCAGGGGTCCGCAGACCCCAGTTTCAGAAACGCCGATCTAGTCTGACCTCCTGCACATTGCAGACCCACTGCTGTAATAGGCCCAAACCTCTGGCTGAGTTACTGGAGTCCTCAAATCGTGGTTTAAAGACTTAAATTTACAGAGAATTCACCGTTTACACTAGTTTAAACTAAGGCATTTTGGGCCAAGTATGCAAGAGATGGTTGGAAACTATTCCATACTGATGAAAGAATAATAATATAGTTAGCTGGAGCAGTTTACATATGTTTCCAAATAAGTTCTCTTTACACTCCATGAAAATCAATATGTCAATCCCAAGTAGCAATGTACTGAATTGGTGACACAAATAAATAAATAAATAAATAAATAGTAAATTCAGAAGGTTTAATCTAGATAAAGGTTTGTCTTGATTATCTCCAGAGAACAGTGTATGGTGACATTTCAAATTTTGCCATGTTCTGTCCAGGTGGTAAATATTGCAAGAATTCAGAAAGTGGAGAGAGAGATGTTAAAGGAGAAAAATCATTAATCAGACTTTTTTTGAA
>NW_020708967.1:0-5297 GCF_002925995.2 Terrapene triunguis
GTTTTTATGACATGCTTATTACACACTATTATTAATTATTATTTATCATTGCAGTATTTTTATTACATTATGAAAATGGCAACACTCTTTCAGGATCTCACTTTCGTAGCTTGTATCACTTTGAATAAGCCTGTTATAAGACAAGGCTCCTATGTTTCATCAAGGAGTATCAGATGTGAAAGAGCATGAAGGTATTTAAGAAGCCAACTCAAAGAATTCCTCCTACACAAGCATTCAGGTCTTGAGCAGTCCAGGCAAACAATGCACATTACAGCAAAGCTTAAACTTGTTGTTCATAATAATTTTAAAAACAAGACTAGCTACCTATTTAATTTTAAAAACAGCAAAAAATATCCACCTCCCTTTCTATTTCTTATAAGGAGTCTTGAAGTTTGATAGATATGCTTGCTTTCATCTGCTTAGTTCTTGGAAGTCCAGGGGCTCCGTGCTGCCCGGGGTCCCTAGGGAGAGCTCTGTCCACCATTAGGGAATTTTTTCCTGAGAACCCCCTGTAACATTTTGCGAACCCCCAGGGGTTCACAAACCCCAGTTTGGGAACCACTGCCTTAGAGGGAACTATCTGCAGACCACCTGAATGGAGCTCGTGGACCATCACAGTTTGAGAATCTCTGATATAAGGTGAAAACAACAAGGAGTCCTTGTGGCACCTTAGAGACTAACACATTTATTTGGGCATGAGCTTTTGTGGGTTAGAACCCACTTCATCAGATGCATGGAGTGGAAAATACAGGAGCAGGTATAAATACATGAAAAGATGGGAGTTTCCTTTTTTGGGCCCCGCAACTACAAGAAGGATGTGGAAAAATTGGAAAGAGTCCAGCGGAGGGCAACAAAAATGATTAGGGGGCTGGAGCACATGATTTATGAGGAGAGGCTGAGGGCACTGGGATTATTTAGTCTGCAGAAAAGAAGAATGAAGGGGGATTTGATCGATAGCTGCTTTCAACTACCTGAAAGGGGGTTCCAAAGAGGATGGATCTAGACTGTTCTCAGTGGTACCAGATGACAGAACAAGGAGTAATGGTCTCAAGTTGCAGTGGGGAGGTTTAGGTTGGATATTAGGAAAAACTTTTTCACTAGGAGGGTGGTGAAGCACTGGAATGGGTTACCTAGGTTGGTGGTGGAATCTCCTTCCTTAGAGGTTTTTAAGTTCAGGCTTTTGACAAAGCCCTGGCTGGGATGATTTAGTTGGGGATTGGTCCTGCTTTGAGCAGGGGGTTGGATTAGATGATCTCCTGAGGTCCCTTCCAACCCTGATATTCTATGATTCTAAGATATCTAGTAACATTATTAAGTTGTCCAGTGTTGTTCTGGAAGTCTGGAGACTGATGTGGGGAAGACTGGTAGTGCACAAATTTTTTTATCGGGCCCAGGAAAACATAAATATTAAAATAAACTATTTTTCAAAGTGAAGGCAATTTGCACGAGACTCATCACATTACGTTCAAGATCTGCTGAACGTTGAGAAGATGAGGACTGTACATGTGTTGCTGGGTCAACAGAGTAAGTTAAAAGGACCAGTTTAATTTGGAATTTTTGATCTGATTATCCTGCTTTTTCAATAGCTTTTTTTTCTCTCTCTCTCTCTGGAGTTACTTTGGCTGCTAGAAATAAACAAAAGAAAGTAGACATTTACAAAACACAAGAAAATGGCCCTTGTAGCTACCCTCAGATACAGCAGTCATTTGAACCAGAGAAGATGCAAAGCTCTTTATTTAAAACAAAATGATAAATAGCATGCAGCATTGGTAGATAGTGTCTAGTGCAGGGGTCGGCAACCTTTCAGAAGTGGTGTGCCGAGTCTTCATTTATTCACTCTAATTTAAGGTTTCGCGTGCCAGTAATACATTTTAACGTTTTTAGAGGGTCTCTTTCTATAAATCTTTAATATATCACTAATATATAACTAAACTCTTGTTGTATGTAAAGCAAATAAGGTTTTTAAAATGTTCTTAAAAAAGAAGCTTCATTTAAATTAAATTAAAATGCAGAGCCCCCTGGACCAGTGGCTAGGACCCGGGCAGCATGAGTGCCACTGAAAATCAGCTCGCGTGCTGCCTTCGGCACCCGTGCCATAGGTTGCCTACCCCTAGTCTAGTGGGTGTCACAGGGATAGCTCTGAGGTTGAATCTTCAATAACTTGCTCAGTAATTATTTGGAAGTTGGGCAGGCTGGCCTGCTAATCCATTTATCATGCTCTACTAAACTGGGAGAGTATACAAACCAGAATAGAAAACCTATTTAGGGACTTGGGGATGGGTGGTTAGAAATGGACAGAAAATAATACAATGAGAGATAAACTTGAAAAAATGCCAGTTAATACATGTGGGGGGAAAACACCGAAAACATAAACAGTCAGTGGCAGGGAAAAAACACAGAAAACAGTAAAGACGGGCCTAAAGGAGATGATAAAAACCCAACAAATTTGACATGCATTTGCAATGCATTTGCAATGCGTTTTTGAGCACCATGTGCAAAGGCCTTATGTCCTGGAGCAGGCATTTAGTTGTAGGAACCTCAGTGCCAGAAAGACCTAGACAAATAAGGGGTAGGGTTGGGGGTTAGAGAGGAACAGTCAATGTTGGGGAACATGTATTATGATTTACTGAACGTGTTTATCCAATTTGTATGCATGTATCATTTCTGTACCTAAAGTTAGTAATATTGACTATGTAACAATTACAACTGTGTGTGTACTTGGGAAACACCTACCAGGCAACAGGCCATCAGCCTTGATGGGCCATTAGGAAGAAACAATAAGACTTTGAAGATACTAATCTCTCTCCTTCCTGAGAAGGGTCCTGGGACCTTGCTTTGACACTACAAGGTCAGGTGGTCATATCACCTGGTACTAAACACTATCTTGGACTTCTAGTGATTTTCCACTAAAAGGAGGAGGAAGTCAAGACTGGGAAATAAAAGGTTCCCCGCCCTATGTAAATTCTATTTAAGGCTGGGGAGTAAGTTGATCAGGGTTCACTCTTCACTGAATCTCCACCCTGGATGACAGCTGGAAACAAAGACACATAGGGGAAGAGTTGAGCCCAGGCTGGAAAGGGGATCTGGTCTGTGAATATGATGTCTGAAGATTTAAGCTGCAAGCAGGGTAGCTAACCTTCAAGAATTTCTGCAACCGGCCCAAAAGTAACATTTAGGGTGAGAAATTACTTCTTGAAACCAGTCTCTTTAAGATCTTAAGCTTAGTATGCCTTTTGTTTTATTTGTTTAGTACAGGGTTTCTCAAACTGGGGGTCGGGACCCCTCAGGGAGTTGTGAGGTTATTACATGGGGGGGTCGTGAGTTATCAGCCTCTACCCCAAACCCCGCTTTGTCTCCAGCATTTATAATGGTATTAAATATATAAAAAAGTGTTTTTAATTTATAAGGGGAGGGGTCGCACTCAGAGGCTTGCTATGAGAAAGGGATCAGCAGTACAAAAGTTTGAGAATCAGTGGCTTAATAATCTGCTTTGTTCTGTTTGCTATCCCTTATAATCACTTAAAATCTGCCTTTTGTAATCAAACTTGTTTTTGTTTATTATAAATCCCAGTTTGTGCAATTTATAACTGGTGGGGGCAAGAAGTTGTGCATATCTTTCTCCACATTGAAGGAGGGGGTGAATTTATGAGCTTAGGTTGTATAGATTCTCTACAGTGCAAGACAATATTATTTTGGGTGTACTTTCCAGAGGAGAGCTGCACTTGAGTGCTGGGCAATTTCCTAGCTGAGTCTTCCGAGAGAGAGCTGTTTGCAGACTCTGTGTGATTCTACAGCTGGTTTGTCCCTACCTTTGTGTGTGTGTGTGCTGCCAGAGGCCGGAGAGCCTGATTCAGCAAAACAGGGAGAGGGAGCCCAGGCTAGTGGAGCAGGCAGGCTCAGTGAAATCCCAGTACATCAGGTGGCATCCCGGATGAGGGGGGTCTAACCCGTCACAGTGGTGTCCAGGAAGTCGATGCTGGTGTGGGGCTGTTCTAGAGAGAGTTTGATGGATGGGTGGTGGTTGTTGATCTTGTGGTGAAAATCCGTTAGGGTGTTTAGGTTGTCTATCCAGAGTGTGAAGAAGAAGAAGAGCTCTGTATAAGCTTGAAAGCTGGTCTCTCTCACCAACTTATAGAGAGAATTCACCTTTTTATTGTAAACTTTTAACTGTTTACAGAATTTTTTTTCTTATTACAGACAAACATAATATACAGAAAGTAGCCAAGTCTTAAAAAGGATAGTTTAAGCAGAAGCCAAGTTGGATTTCAAGTTACAGTGTCATGTTTTTGTTTTGTTTTACTCATTACATATGTCTTGGGGAAAATCATGAATGTATTGTCTATAAAATAAACCTAAATATTATTAAGTATGTATCCATGCACTCAACTAGGAAGTTCCACATGGAAGATTGCATATTTGGAGTGTTTAACTTCTGGGGTTTCAGTTTTTAAGAGTAATGGGTTTCTTGGAGATAAACTGCAGAATACTTTTTACCAGTATCCTACAGTACAAAAAGTTCAGTTGAATACCTGTAGTAAGTAAAAGATCCAGAGCTAACTGATTATGCAGAAGGAGAGTTGAAACTTGGTTTGTAGATGATTGGACCCCCCACAGAGAAATGCAATTTACAGGTAGTACCAACCTTTCTCTTATTGTCACTAGTGCTGTCAAGAAATAAATAGAGGATAGAAGAGTTCAGAAATTTGTAAAAGTTGCTCATCGTACAGAGAAATCCAAGAAGGGCTTCCATATAGATTTTTGTCTCAATGGGACTATGGAAGTAGTTAGGGAAAAAGTACAGCATAGTTGGGTGCACAGTCCTTTCCTGAGTAGAAAGTCTAACAGCTTTACTTCTAGCAACATTAGAAGAAATCATCTGGGTGTGTTTGTATGACTGTTAGCAAGTGCCTACAGTTATAACAGCAGTGTATTGCAGACAGCTCTGGGTCTGATTCACCTTGTTTTCTGCAGAATACTGAAAAGTATTTCACTCCATGCATCTGAAGAAGAGGGTTTTTTACCCACGAAAGCTGATGCCGAAATAAATCTTGTCTTTCAGGTGCCACCGGACTCCTCGTTGTTTTAATGTATCAGCTAGACCAGTGGTTCCCAAACTTTAACAACCCGTGAACCCCTTTCATTAAAATGTCAAGTCTCGCGAACCCCTTCATAAAAATGAATATTTCCAGGGATTTTCTTCTTTACCTGAGTATAAATTATAAAAGCAGTGATCTTGGAAATATAAAATTAGTTTTTATGACATGCTTATTACACACTATTATTAATTATTATTTATC
>NW_020708968.1:0-2107 GCF_002925995.2 Terrapene triunguis
AAAAACAGCTCACAGGAGTGTGCTTGTCTTTAGCACTCAGATGCCCAACTCCCAATGGGGTCTAAACCCAGATAAATCTGTTTTACCCTGCATAAAGCTTATGCAGGGCAAACTCATAAATTGTTCGCCCTCTATAACACTGATAGAGAGATATGCACAGCTGTTTGCTCCCCCAGGTATTAATACATACTCTGAGTAAATTACTAAATAAAAAGTGATTTTATTAAATACAGACAGTAGGATTTAAGTGGTTCAAAGTAGTAACAGACAGAACAAAGTAAGTCACAAGCAAAATAAAATAAAATGCGCAAATCTATGCCTAATCAAACTAAATACAGATAATCTCACCCTCAGAGATGCTTCAGTAAGTTTTTCTCAGACTGGACACCTTCCAGGCCTGGGCACAATTCTTTCCCCTTGTACAGCTTTTGTTCCAGCTTAGCTGTTATCTAGGGGCTTCTCCATGATGGCTCCTCTCTTCCCCTCTTCTGTTCCACCCCTTTATATATCTTTTGCATAAGGCGGGAACCCTTTGTCTCTCTGGGTTTCCAACCCCCCCTCACTGGAAAAGCACCAGGTTAAAGATGGATTCCAGTTCAGGTGACATGATCACATGTCACTGCAAGACTTCATTACTCACTTGCCAGCACACACATATACAGGGAGACTCACAGGTAAACAGCCATCTGCAGACAATGGGAGTCATTAAGATTCCAAACCATCATTAATGGCCCACACTTTACATAATTACAATAGGCCCTCAGAGTTACATTTTATATTTCTAGTTTTAGATACAAGAGTGGTACATTTATACAAATCAGATGATCATACTTAGTAGATTATGCACTTTGTAATGATACCTTACAAGAGACCTTTTGCACGAAGCATATCCCAGTTGCATTATATTCACTTATTGTCAAATTTTTATAAAACTATCCCAGTTACATTATATTGACTTATTATCAAGTTTTTATAAAACCATATAGACTGCACAACGTCACACCCTCCTCCTGAACTTACTGCCAGAGACTTGGACACTGACCATGGCGGAGGCAGTATACCTAAAATTTGTTTTTGGGCTCCCCTATGGGGCAGACACTCCTGTGTCCCCCAAAAGAGAAAGAGACCCTGATCCAGCTGTAGGCTCACAGCTCCAAGCTATGAGAGACCTTTCGCTGGCCAGCAAAATCCCCTCCCTTTCACTCAGGTTGGGTTTGCTTCCAGCTAGAGTCCTTGGGGTTTGTTCCCACCGCAGCAGTCACCAGGACCCCAACTTCCAGCTCCAGGATACGTGTCTCTGTGCACCTCTTCCACTCCATTACAGCCAGGTCATGCTTCTGGGTCTTACTTGCTTTGTCTCTTAAGTCCAGGCTGGTGGGCAGCCTTTTCCTTTCCCAGGCAGATTGTACATCAATTTCCATTTGTCTCCCCTTGAGACCATCGCTTGATGAGCTGGGATACCACAGAGAACACCCTCCTGCCAGAACAGGCACCCCTCCACTTCTGTCTTGCTAGGTTAGACACTTCAGTCAGCTTCAGCACAGACAGAGGTTGGGCCACACCCATCTGCAGTTCACTGAAACTGAGATGCACTCAGTTCAGGGGCTTCTTAACAGAGACATTCCCAGTGCCCATTGTTCAGTCTTTCTGGGGCAATTTGCAACTTGTGTAGTTTTAGCTTCTTTTGATCTTCATTCTTACTTATTTTGCTTCCTTTTCTGTCCCTACTTCCCTTTCCCGAAATAAGCAAACAGAAAATAACAAACCAGTAACCACTTTGTCTGTTCTCCAGCCACCACACTTAAAACTCACTTAAAATCACTACCAGTATCTCAAAGCAATCAGCTGTGCACAGATCCTGCTCGACTACGCCACTGTGACGGGTTGGATCACAGAAACCCCCTTGGGAGCTGCCACCCGATGTGCCAAGACTACCCCTGCTTCTGTTTTCCCTGCCAGCTCAGGACTCCAGCACCCCGTCTTGCTGAATTAGACACTCCAGTCCACTTCAACACAGACCCAGGGTCTGAATCACTTGTCCCAAAACTGCAAGTTTACCCAAAAACAGCTCACAGGAGTGTGCTTGTCTTTAGCACTCAGATGCCCA
>NW_020708969.1:0-1293 GCF_002925995.2 Terrapene triunguis
ATCTAAAGGTTTTTGCTTCTGTTATGTGACTTAGATAATTGTAACATGTGTAATAGAGGAGGTAATAGAGGAGCTAATAGAGGAGGTATCTGAGCCTCTAGCTATTATCTTTGGAAAATCATGGGAGACGGGAGAGATTCCAGAAGACTGGAAAAGGGCAAATATAGTGCCCATCTATAAAAAGGGAAATAAAAACAACCCAGGAAACTACAGACCAGTTAGTTTAACTTCTGTGCCAGGGAAGATAATGGAGCAAGTAATTAAGGAAATCATCTGCAAACACTTGGAAGGTGGTAAGGTGATAGGGAACAGCCAGCATGGATTTGTAAAGAACAAATCATGTCAAACCAATCTGATAGCTTTCTTCGATAGGATAACGAGTCTTGTGGATAAGGGAGAAGCTGTGGATGTGGTATACCTAGACTTTAGTAAGGCATTTGATACGGTCTCGCACGATATTCTTATCGACAAACTAGGCAAATACAATTTAGATGGGGCTACTATAAGGTGGGTGCATAACTGGCTGGATAACCGTACTCAGAGAGTTGTTATTAATGGTTCCCAATCCTGCTGGAAAGGCATAACGAGTGGGGTTCCGCAGGGGTCTGTTTTGGGACCGGCTCTGTTCAATATCTTCATTAACGACTTAGATATTGGCATAGAAAGTATGCTTATTAAGTTTGCGGATGATACCAAACTGGGAGGGATTGCAACTGCTTTGGAGGACAGGGTCATAATTCAAAATGATCTGGACAAATTGGAGAAATGGTCTGAGTTAAACAGGATGAAGTTTAACAAAGACAAATGCAAAGTGCTCCACTTAGGAAGAAAAAATCAGTTTCACACATACAGAATGGGAAGAGACTGTCTAGGAAGGAGTACGGCAGAAAGGGATCTAGGGGTTATAGTGGACCACAAGCTAAATATGAGTCAACAGTGTGATGCTGTTGCAAAAAAAGCAAACGTGATTCTGGGATGTATTAACAGGTGTGTTGTGAGCAAGACACGAGAAGTCATTCTTCCGCTCTACTCTGCTCTGGTTAGGCCTCAGCTGGAGTATTGTGTCCAGTTCTGGGCACCGCATTTCAAGAAAGATGTGGAGAAATTGGAAAGGGTCCAGAGAAGAGCAACAAGAATGATTAAAGGTCTGGAGAACATGACCTATGAAGGAAGGCTGAAAGAATTGGGTTTGTTTAGTTTGGAAAAGAGAAGACTGAGAGGGGACATGATAGCAGTTTTCAGGTATCTAAAAGGGTGTCATAAGGAGGAGGGAGAAAACTTGTTCACCTTAGC
>NW_020708970.1:0-5573 GCF_002925995.2 Terrapene triunguis
TGTATCTAAAAGGAATTTATTCTACAGTAATCATCTACAATAATGATGGGGAAATGTTCATGGGTGGAAAAAAACTGCTGAGACCAGTACATTCAATAAATGCACTTTGTAGACATGTGAAATACATTTGTACCTTGCTTAACAATACTACAGAACCAAAGGGAGGGTCTGTCTTCCCAAGCCCCAGGCCATAGTCCTGATACTGGTACAGGTAAATAAAATGACCAAAGGTATGTGACCACACCCTTTGCAGCTAAGTCTGTACAAGCCCTCTGGCCAGATCTCTGCTAGACTGACAATTTAAAAAGCCAGACAAAGATCTGGCTGCATCTTTTGTGGTTGGGATCATGTATGCACATGCCACATCAGTGTGAATGTGATCAGGGAAAATTAATTTTAAATCTGACTTCGGCCTACAATGTCCCACTAGCCTATGGTGTCACCAACATGGTCTGCTAGCTTTGCGTCTCCTAGCACCACAGACTGCTCCTATCCTCTTACTTGAGAGAATAGAAGACCCATTGATTTGATCACACACTTCCTCATTTATTACTAATACATTCATGCAGTTTGGGAATACAGCAGCCAATCGTGTGAGCAGTTATAACAACCAACCAACAGTGAATACATGCAACAAATATAGTTCCCACTTCCCAGCCATGTAAGGGCTGAAATTTGTTTGTCTGAAACATTCACCAAATAACTTTGAATAACAGACACAATCATAAAAAACAAAGTGGGTTCAGGAACAATTGAAGAGAAATAAAAGCAAAATGTGTCAAATACATTGTTTACTAAAACAAATTTGCTAACTCTAGCTGTCAACACGTCTCTTCTATAACACCACTGAGGGTATATGGAGGGGTTAGTCTAATACCTATGCAACTTCTCACCATGAGCACACAGAGCTGCACCATGTAAGTTGCCTCTGAAGTGCAACTAGCGAATTGCTGAGCAAGTCCAAATTTGCTCCCCAGGCTTTATGCAATGTGCTGCTCCTGCCCCTTTGTCATCAAGTCAGCCGCACCCTTCTTTGTATTGCTGAAAAATATGTTAAAGCAACCCACAGGGTCACACCTGTCAATGGAAGGTCTCATTATTTACCAGAAGGGGTGGGTGGGTTCTGATGCATATGTCCTTAAGTGGCAAGCTCTCACTGAAGAGCTTAGGAAATAATAAAACAACCCCCAAAAGGCATTAGTGAGGCAAATACCACTTGATATAGCTCAGTGCCGATGCCAAACTCCAATGCCACAAGTTCTCAATGTGCGCTAGAAACTAAAGAATCCTATTCACAGCACCTTATGGAAGGAAACACCAGCCAAAATGAGACCTTTACATTTTCCTGTGTTCCGCAGTTGGAAGAACTAACACTTTTAGCTGAGAGACAATGCCAGGAAATCTATTCATCTACACTGGGTATTCTAGAAATACCTGTTTTCATGGGTCCATATTTCTTCCATTTCTAAAGTGTCTTAGAAATAAAAGGCAACTTGTTGACACTATTTAAATCCCTTTGGCAAAAGATCTCGAGAGTCTCTATGGAAACTGCTGTGAGAGGCAGGTCTGAGAAGGCTGTCACAAAGGGGTTTGGAGAAGAGTTGTAAATACAGAGGGCCTGAAAATCTGAGAGTGGGGTAAGAGCTCTGAAAAGGAGAGAACCAACCCCAGAGTGCTTTTTTTCATCACAGAAAGCTGCTTTCTCCCAGCTGGAAAAGAGAGGGGTGTGCTGCATCACAGCCAGGGAGGTGTGTCGTGGGCAAGAATGGTCAAAGTTCAAATTCAACTTATTGCAGCATCTTTTTAGTTTTTTTTTTTTTTTAACGCTGACTTTGGTGCTTGTAAAAAGTGCCAGGCTGACAGCTCAGGAGACAGAAGTCTTCTGTTTATCCTGCTAGTGCACAGGTTAGGAAGCTCAGGAATTCTCACACAGCCCCCTGCCAGAATGCCTCAAACTTGATCAGCCTGACCACTCCAGTGGGGAAAGCATAGTTCAGCCTCTGCAGTCACTCAGTGCTCGGCTATCCACGGAGACTGCTACGTTTTATGGAAATGATGCTAATGGCTCTGTGATGTGGGGAGACTTCTCTGAGAAATGCACTGAAAAAACCCAGCTATCATGAAGGTTGCACAGGCAGCAGAGAACAAAAAATGAATTAGGCATTTTCTAAGGATGGCCAAAAACTGTTTGGCCATTCTAATCGATTGTCCTCCTTGTATTTTATACCGTGAGGCTAAGCCTTAGATTGCAAGCTCCTTGGGCCAGAGACTGTCTTTTTGTTCTGTTTGTGCAGTGCCCAGCACTGGGGTCCTGGTCTATGACAGGCTCCTAGATGCTATGATATAAAGTAAGAATAATAGTAATTTTCAATGCTGCCTAGGGGTTTGGACACACAGAATTAATGGGAACTGGATGTTCAATCCCTTAGGTAGCTCTGGAAATCTCAGCTGATACATATATTATATACTTTGATTATAAAGCTGGACATTCCTTCTTTTTGTTGAAGGAGGAGGAAAGCTAAGGGACAGTAAAGTGGAGTGGGGGGTAGACCGGGGGAAGAAGAATATAAGAAGAGAAAAAAGGGAGAGCAGCAAAGAGAGATCAAATATAGGAGCTACAAAATGACCTCCTTCCCCTCTTTCTCCAAACCTTCTTCTACAGAAAGGGAAAGAGCAGGACGAGGGATCCAACAGGGGGAGAATGTTGTTCAGCTTATTAACATAAGTATTGACTTCCCATCTTAAAATGTTCCCATCTTTAACAGCTTTCCTCTGATTTTTAAATCAACACACTGTACTAGTCATTGCTGCTGCTGTCACTGATATCTGGGTCAAGCTGATCCTTCCATCCACTGAAGAAATAAACAAGTTAGCATAGCATTGCATTATCAGAGAACTGGGCCTCCAATACTGGGAGACTTACACTCTAAGGGCCACATTAGGCCCTAGTTTACATTCATTGGGATTGGGCTCAGTGGAGTGTAACTGGGGGGAAGAATGTGGCTCTGAAATTCAGTTCAGGTAACTTCAACGAATACATCCAGTTCTACTGGAGATGTACATAGAACTGAAAAATACTCCAAGCCCAACATTTTCAAGTGTCCATTAAATGTGGGTACCTTCATTTTTAGGTGCCCAATATGAGACACTTTAAGGTGTGTCAAGTTGGAGACCCCAAATTAGTAGACACCTGAAAATATTGGCCTAAATGTCATATCACAGGACACATTTGTTCTTGTGTAGAACCTGAGATGGATCTTTCAGTGGTTTTCTGTACCTCAGCTGTTCGAAAGTTCTGTTCAGGGAAATGGAAAGGATTTTTTCAAGTCATTGCAACTACTGCAATGTCATCAATTAAACATTTTAGGCATTGAAGGGATAAGGAAAGGAGGGAGGGGAAAGAGTGAAGTGTGTTGAGTATGGAAGGAAAAGAAGAGAGAGCAAATGTAGAGATGGAGAACAGAAGGAAAGGACAGAGAAGGAAATGGCAGATGAGAAAAGGAAAAGAGAACATATGATAAAGAGAAGTTATGGACACAGAAAAGAAGTATTAAGTAATTACAGCTTGTATATTTTAACAGCAGTATTTCTCCCTATTGCTTTTTCTGGCTAACATACCAAATTTGTCCCTCTTTTCAGACCTCAGCATCAGCCCTATGTGCTAAGAGAGGTAAAGAGGAGAGGAAGTGCTGTTACTGTGGAAGGCATTACTAATGTTACTGCCACTTTATATAGCATTAAGGTGCTTTTGTCATGTCACCCATCTCTGAAAGAGGAGACAGAAGCTGATATAGACCCGTATACTCAAAATATCTAAAAGGAGAAGCTTTATACTGTAGGCTCTTCCAGATCTGGGTCTACTATGTCTTTATATTCCCCCTGTGTGGTCATGTCATGGCATTATGATGTCATGGCAGAACACCACAACATTTGTATCTTCCTGCCCTGATGTTGAATCCTCACTTTGTGTTTCAATATTATTCCATACCGCAGCAATGAAATTGCAAAGGTTAAGCTTCCATCATATTCACACACACTCAGTAGTTCCTTACTCCATGACGAATAACACTGGAATCAACTGCAATAATCACCTAGTAAGACACTACTCAGTGTGAGTGAGTGTGGCAGAATCTAGCCCATAGTGAAGACACATCAGTATGGACCTTAGGGATTCTACTACCCTTTCTCATATTCAGTAGTACTGTACTCTGCAAGTACTCTCACTGCAATTAATGTGACTTCTCTCAGAGTGAGGCACAGCTCAATGTAAGGGTGATAGAATCATGCCTTACTTCCAGTGGCTTCACTGTGATATTATGATGACACAATACCTAAAATAAGTTGAGGGTTCTTTAACACATGAACCCATCCTTGGGAGAATCCTGTGTGGTTTTGGTGACAATCCTACCCAGAGCTGCCGATTTGTATTATTTGGTTTCCCAGTACATATGGCTGCGAAAAGAGGAGGTGTCACTTATTTTTAACTTCTGTTCTATTTCTTGTTTTATAGCTCTGCTTTTGTGTTCAGTCTCTGTTGGCACTGGGTTCACCAGCAGTCCCTACCCCCTGTGGGAGAGAGGGGCATGTTTTCTTTAAACTTTCTATCTCCTCTGTGACAGTTTCCATTAGTGGTTTGATTCCCCTTTGCCCCCTGCAGGAGGGCCTTTCTTTCACTCTGTCTTTAATCATGTTGTCATTTGAGAATAGGATCAAAAGGAGGGACACCCAGATTCTGCCCTTCCTGGGTGTTTTGTGCTCACCCTTATAAAAAGCTGCTGTTTTGGATTGTGCTGCTGCTGGCCTTTCCCCGGTTTCCTTTCCTTTCCGGGCTGCACTTGCATGGAACTTTAACCCTTGGGCCATCATACAGCTGCAGCCCTTTCCAGCCAAAACAATTCTTTGATTCTAAGGGTCAGCCTTTCCCACTTTTCCTCTGCTCATGTTGAACAGTAACCTGCTCCATGAGTAGACCCATTGGTGTCAACGGGACAGAGTAAACTACCTTTCAACATGAGTGAGGGTGATAGAATTTAGCCTAAGAGCACATATGACTCTCAAAACACAGTGGTTACCTTGAATTTTCTTTTCCAGCAACTATTTGTGTTAAATCTTTTGCTCCATGTAGAGCTCCCACAAGCTGATAGAACGTGGCATCCTTCCGGTCGTGTTCCCATGTAATGGATCTTAGTGCATGTCAGGAATTCCCACACACTTTCTCTTCCACAACCAAGAAAATAAACGTCTTTTTGCTTTACAAGTTATGTCCCTGTAAATTACTGAGTGTAATGGAATTTCACATATTTTCCCAAAAGCCAGGATTGTCAGAATTTGGTGAAAACGTTTGACTTCCTTGCATTCTTGCTAAAACTGAAGTTTGTATCCACCTTCAGTCAAATTGCACAATGAAGCAAAATGAAGTCATGAAGCTTTATGTGATGTGACACATTTCATATTACCTAACCCTTTCTTCAGTTGCAACTACAAGAGTTTTGCAAACCCGTAAGACATAATCTTGGATCTGTTAAATAACTACTGAAATTCCCACAGAGTGTTTTTCCCCACTTCTATCTTAA
>NW_020708971.1:0-1215 GCF_002925995.2 Terrapene triunguis
CCTTTCCGTGGGTCCATATGATGAAGATGTCATCAATGTAGCGCAAGTAGAGGAGGGGCACTAGGGGACGAGAGCTGAGGAAGCGTTGTTCTAAGTCAGCCATAAAAATGTTGGCATACTGTGGGGCCATGCGGGTACCCATAGCAGTGCCACTGACTTGAAGGTATAAGTTGTCCCCAAATCTGAAGTGGTTGTGGGTGAGGACAAAGTCACAAAGCTCAGCCACCAGGCTTGCTGTGGCCTCATCAGGGATACTGTTCCTGACAGCTTGTATTCCATCCTCGTGGAATATTGGTATAAAGTGCTTCTACATCCATGGTGGCCAGGATGGTGTTTTCAGGAAGAACATCAATGCATTGTAGTTTCCTCAGGAAGTCGGTGGTGTCTCGAAGATAGCTGGGACTGCTGGTAGCGTAGGGTCTGAGGAGAGAGTCCAAATAGCCAGATAATCCTGCTGTAAGAGTGCCAATGCCTGAGATGATGGGGCGTCCAGGGTTCCCGGGTTTATGGATCTTGGGTAGCAGATAGAATACCCCTGGTCGGGGTTCTGGGGGTGTGTCCATGTAGATTTGTTCCCGTACTGTAGCTGGGAAGAAGAAGAGCTTGAAAATGTCCCTATGTGCAATATACGTATACATTACTTTTCTTTAAAAACAACAAGGAGTCTGGTGGCACCTTAAAGACTAACAGATTTATTTGGGCATAAGCTTTCGTGGGTAAAAACCTCACTTCTTCAGATGCATAGAGTGAAAGTTACAGATGCAGGCATTATATACTGACTCATGGAGAGCAGGGAGTTACTTCGCAAGTGGAGAACCGGTGTTGACAGGGCCAATTCAATCAGGGTGGAGGTAGTCCACTCCCAACAATGAGGAGGTGTCAATTCCAGGAGAGGAAAAGCTGCTTCTGTAATGAGCCAGCCATTCCCAGTCCCTATTCAAACCCAGATTAATGGTGTTAAATTTGCAAATGAATTTTAGTTCTGCTGTTTCTCTTTGAAGTCTGTTTCTGAAGTTTTTTTGTTCAATAATAGTGACTTTTAAATCTGTAATAGAATGACTAGGGAGACTGAAGTGTTCACTTACTGGCTTTTGTATGTTACCATTCTTGATGTCCGATTTGTGTCCATTTATTCTTTTGCGGAGGGATTGTCCGGTTTGGCCAATGTACATGGCAGAGGGGCATTGCTGGCACATGATGGCATATATAACATTA
>NW_020708972.1:0-1466 GCF_002925995.2 Terrapene triunguis
GATGTAAGCAGAGTCAGGATGAGCTCTACCCTGACATCTGGTGGTGAATTATGGCGAGTGTGGAAAAGAACTCCAGGGGCTGATCTTATTTGCATAGGCACACCCACTCGCCAGGCAGGAAACACAGCAACTGAAAGTGGTTACTTTGGCTGGTGTGGGATCCCCAGTTTCTCTATTATTGGGGCAGGAAGAATAAAGTTTTGTTACCCTGATTCTGTGAATCAAGGCCAGTGGAACTGTTGTATGACAGAAGGACTGAGTGAATCCGTCACCATTACCTAAGTAGCATTTGCTTGTCAAGGGGCATGGGTTACAAAACCCAGTGAATTGAGAGAGGATGGGGATAGGTATTTGTACCTGATGGTATGGGCCCCCTCTGAGGGTCCAAAACACCAATTGCACCACCTCCTCTCTCCACTGTGGAATATCAGAGCTAACTTTGATTCCCTTAGGAGTCTAGTTACAGGCTGCTGAGCTGAATTCACTTTGGGCCAATGGTGCACCAGCACTGGGGCTCCCCTACTACGAGCTGAAATCACTATGAGTTGAAATCACAAAAGAGCTAAAGTTACTAAGAGCTGAGATCACTGAGGCTGTGTTAAATAGTGGGGGAGCCTGAATTGCTAAGCGGCTGGCGGAGCAGTTTGCGGGGACGGCTGGAGGAGCAGCTAGCCGAGTGGAGCCTCGTGGGGACGGTTGGAGCAGAGCGGAGCTGAGCGGCTCACAGGTCGGTGAGCGGAGCAGAGCAGCTGGAGGAGCAGCTGGCAGAGCGGAGCCTTGCGGGGACGGTTGGAGCGGAGCGGAGTGGAGCCGAGCGGCTCACAGGTCGGTGAGCGGAGCGGAGCAGAGCAGAGCAGTTCGTGGGACGGCAGGAGCGGCTCACGGGACAGCAGGTGGAGTGGAGCGGCTCGTGGTGAAGGCTGCGGCGGAACCCCCACGGAGAGGCGGCCGGTTGGTCTCGGATCACGTAAGGTGCCCCTTAACACCCTGCGCCCCTCCCCCCTGAACTCTGGGGCTGCACTGACCAGGGACAGAGACTTTGGGGGGTTGTTGGACTTTTGGGACTTTGGTGATTCTTGGGTTGCTGGACCCAAGAGACTTTGGGGTTGTTGGACTTTTGGGACTTTGGTTGCTGGTTTCAAGAACCAACGGGAAAGGACACTGCCCAATTTGCTGGGGTGGGTCTTCGCTCATGGTTTGGTCTATGAACTCTAGTTGTGGTGTTTTCCCAATTTTATGCTGATGTCGTTTACCTCATGTCATTAAACATTTTCTGCTACACTCAGACTCCGTGCTTGCGAGGGGGAAGTATTGCCTCTTAGAGGTACCCAGGGGGGTGGTATGTAATTGTCCCAGGTCACTGGGTGGGGGCTCGAGCCGGTTTTGCATTGTGTTATTGAAACGGAACCCCTAGATACAGAACCCGGCCCTTGTTGCTGCCAACTTAGATGGGCAGAAGGGTTACA
>NW_020708973.1:0-5760 GCF_002925995.2 Terrapene triunguis
GAACCCGGCCCTTGTTGCTGCCAACTTAGATGGGCAGAAGGGTTACATTTTTGGGGGCTCGTCCGGGATTCCCTGGGTCAGTACCCCTCGCAAGCACCTGTTGAGTGTTCCACTGCATTGGGAAACAATTGTGGTTATATTTTGAGGAAATTACTGTTTGTATAATGGCTAATATGTCAGGTTTGTTGGGCCCCGGCCCTGCAGCCTCTAGCTCAGGGGCCGCAGCCTCAGCCAATGACTGGGCAAAAGCACTGGGGCAAATATTGGAAAAGGTTGTGCTGTCCCAGGCTATGTTAAACTCTTGTCGTGAGTTAAGATTATTTGCTGGGGCAGAGGAGTTCGAACCCTGGTTGGAGCATACCACTGAAATGCTGCAGGAGTGGGCCGTACCTGAAGCAGAAAAGCGAAGATGTCTAATAGAGAGCCTTAGTGGCCCAGCATTAGATGTGATTCGCACCCTGAAGCTCATTGACCCTGGGGTCAGTGTGAAGGACTGCCTAGAGGCCCTTGATCATACCTTTGGGAGCGTAGAGGGCCCTGAAGACAGTTACTGTAAGTTCCTTAATTCCCGACAGCAAATTGGCGAGAAGATTTCAGCCTATATACAGAGGCTGGAGAGACTGCTTCAGAGAGCTGTCATGAGGGGAGCAGTGACTGCTGAACAGATGGATCGGACCAGACTGGCTCAAATTGTAAGAGGAGCTCAGTACCAGAACCCGATTCTACTCCATCTCCGGCTAAGAGAACGACGGGAACATCCCCCAAGTTATTCCCAGCTGATAAAGGAGGTCAGAGAAGAGGAAGAAAGGCAGGCTGCCAGTGAGTTTTGGGAAGCCCAAACATTGGAGCCAGCCGGCACAACACCACTGCAAATGGCCAGTGTACTGATGGTGAGCACCACAGAGGAACTTGCCCAACAAATGCAGGTCCTGACAGAACGGATAGCTGAACTGCAAAGCACCATTGACCGAGCTAAGACTTCCAGGAATAAGGCGCCTCTGACTGTGGCGATGGAGAAGTCAGCATTTAGAGCCACCATCCCACCTGGGCGAAGAGGGAAAGGACAATTCTTCTGCTACCGATGTGGTCAGGACGGACACAGTGCTGGCAAGTGCCATAATGAAGAAAACCCCTCCTTAGTGTATGGAAAGCTGAGGATCAGTTGGGAGAGATCCGGTAGCTGCCAGAGAGTCCGGGGACGGGGACCACCCAGGCCTGCAGGAGTTGAAGATTCCCCCAGAAACGACCGTCCAGCTGGGATCCCCGCAGGACTGATAGGGCCTCGAGCAGAGGTCATGGTGAAGATTGAAGGGGTGGAGTGTAAAGCCGTGCTTGACACTGGATCTCAAGTGACTATTATATTTCAGTCATTCTACCAACAGATGCTTAGGCACCTGCCTATCCAGCCACTGACTGGCGTTGGTCTGTGTGGCCTCAGCATGGATGAATACCCCTACCAGGGGTATGTCATAGTGCACCTGGAATTCCCAGAGGAGGTTGCTGGGGTAAGAGAAGAGGTGGACACAGCTGCATTAATATGCCCTGACCCTAAAGGGACCTCTGACGTGTCTGTGCTGATAGGGACCAACTCCAGTCTCTTCAAGGTGCTCGCGGATTACTGCAGACGACGGGCTGGGGACCAGTACCTGAATACCCTGATGATCCATACGCTTTGTGCTGAAGCCTATAGGAAGATTGAGGGTGCTAAAAAGGAGACATCTGAGCTACCGATTGGGGCGCTGAAGTACATGGGCACAACCCCCTTAGTGGTTCCTGCAATGACAGAAAAGGAAGTGATTGTCATGAGTACCTGCCTAAAAGACAGTAAGGGAACATTAGCAATGGTAGAGCAGCCGACCGAGGGAGGGCTCCCAGAAGGAGTGCTGGTTCTCAGTGGAGTCATAACCCTACCTGCTGAAGCCCAGGAAGAGGTGACTATACTGATTGCTAATGAAACACGCCGTGACGTGTTTGTAAAACCAGGGCAGAAGATTGCAGACATCTTTGAGCCTGAAACCATTGTGAGACCCCAGTGTGAAGCTGAAGTTCCAGTGATGGACCCCGCAAAGTTTGACTTTGGGGACTCACCATTGCCTGAGGAGTGGAAGGATCGCCTGCGGAAGAAGCTTTGTGAGAGATCCAAGGTATTCTCACTGCATGAGTGGGACGTGGGATGTGCCAAAGGAGTGGAACACCACATCAGGCTACAAGATCCCCGACCCTTCCGGGAGAGATCTAGGAGGATTGCTCTCTCTGAGATGGAAGACGTACGCCATCATCTTCAAGAGCTGATCGCGAATGGTATCATTACAGAGTCCCGAAGTCCCTACGCCTCTCCCATTGTGGTGGTTCGTAAGAAGAGTGGGAAAATCCGGATGTGTATTGACTACCGCACCCTAAACAGGCGCACTACAGTTGACCAATACACCATGCCTCGAGTACAAGATGCCTTGGACTGTTTGCTGGGTAGCCAGTGGTTCTCTGTGTTGGATCTTCGGAGTGGATACTACCAGATCCCTCTGGGAGAAGAAGATAAGGAGAAGACAGCCTTCATCTGCCCGTTAGGGTTCTACCAGTTCGAACGCATGCCCCAAGGGATTTCTGGGGCACCTGCCACATTTCAACGTCTTATGGAGAAAGTCGTGGGAGACATGAACTTACTGCAAGTGTTAGTTTACTTGGATGACCTGATTGTGTTTGGAAGAACCTTGGAGGAGCATGAAGAAAGACTTCTTAAAGTGCTTGATAGGTTGGAGGCGTATGGTTTGAAGCTTTCAATTGACAAATGCCAGTTCTGCCGAACCTCAGTGAAGTATGTGGGTCACATCGTGTCCCAGGAGGGTGTGAGTACTGATCCTGACAAAATAGAAGCACTCACTACCTGGCCACATCCAAGTAACTACAGAGAACTCAAGACCTTTCTTGGATTTAGTGGCTACTACCGTAGATTTGTGAAGAACTACGCTACGATTGTAAAACCCCTGAATGATCTTACCAGGGGATACCAGTCCAACAAGAACAAATCTAAGACTAAGAATAAGAGGAGGCCTCCAAAGCCTCCTGTGCAGAGACACTATGGCCCCTTCGAACCGTTTGGGCCAAGGTGGGACGAGAGATGTGAGAGGGCTTTTCAGGAAATCATTACTCGCCTAACTCATGCCCCCGTCCTAGTCTTTGCTGATCCGAGCAAACCGTTTATCCTACATACTGATGCCAGTTTGGAGGGTCTGGGAGCAGTACTGTACCAGGAAGTGGAAGGCAAACATAAACCCGTAGCCTTTGCCAGCCGAGGACTGTCTGACAGTGAAACTCGCTATCCCATCCACAAGCTGGAGTTCTTGGCCTTGAAGTGGGCCATCACTGAGAAATTTCGAGACTACTTGTATGGTGCTCAGTTCCAGGTGTGGACAGACAACAACCCATTGACTTACGTGTTAACAAGTGCTAAGTTGGATGCTACCGGGCAGAGATGGGTGGCCGCCTTGGCTAGCTATGAGTTCAGCATTCAATACCGATCAGGGAGAAGCAATGTAGATGCAGATGCATTGTCCAGGCGTCCGCAGGCACCTGAAGTGGCTATGATACCCATGGATGGAGTGAGGGCTATTTGCAGTGTGAGTCGCCGAGAGCCAGAGGCCCATGAGAGTCTTCATGGATGTGTTGCTGAAGCTTTGGGCCTGCCCCCTGACTGCGTGCCTTCTGTGTCTGTGAACTATATTGCATTGGACCAATCTCCCTTGCCCGTGCTCAATGCGGCTGACTGGCAAGAAGCCCAGCTGCAAGATATTGACATTCGTGATACACTACTTGCCAAAAGGGAGGGGCGAAGCCCAGCTGCGGTTGTCCCCCCTAACCCGGAGGGTAAACTACTATTGAGAGAATGGACCAAACTAAAACTGATCCAGGGAGTGTTACATCGAATGACCACCGACCCTTTACAAAAGCAACGAGCACAACTAGTGTTGCCAAAAGAGTACAGAGCCCTGGCCATGAGGGCCCTGCATGATGACTTCGGACATTTAGGGATGGAGAGGACCCTGGAACTTCTTCGTAGTAGATTCTATTGGCCCCGGATGGCTGAAGATGTTCGTAGGAAATGTGAGACTTGCGCTCGATGTGTTCAAAGGAAGACTCTGCCCACGAGGGCTGCATATCTCAAGAACATCACCAGCACCAAACCTTTGGAACTGGTATGCATCGATTTCTTGTCTTTAGAAGTAGACAAGAGGAATATTGGGAACATTCTAGTAGTGACTGACCATTATACGCGATATGCGCAGGCATATCCCACGCGTGATCAGAGGGCCACCACTGTCGCTCGAGTACTGTGGGAAAAATATTTTTCAGTTTATGGATTCCCAGCCCGGATACACTCGGATCAGGGGCGGGACTTTGAGAGTCACCTTCTGAAGGAGGTGCTGAGGATAGCGGGAATTAAGAAGTCTAGAACAACGCCTTATCACCCGCAAGGTGATCCTCAGCCAGAGAGGTTCAACCGAACCCTATTAGATATGTTGGGGACTTTGCGACCAGAGCAGAAAGCAACCTGGAGCCAACATGTTGCATATCTGGTGCACGCCTACAACGCCACAAAGAACGATGCTACGGGGGTCACCCCATATCTCTTAATGTTTGGGCGAGAACCAAGATTACCAATAGACCTGTGCTTTGGTGTATCAGAGGATGGAGATAGCTATGAAACTCATCAGCAATATGTATCCCGACTGAGAGAAAAGCTGCGGGATGCTTATCACTTAGCTACATCTGCGGCTCGGAAGAACGCAGACCGCAACAAACATCGATATGATGCTAGGGTACGTCTGCAAGAACTCCAGCCGGGGGACAGAGTCCTGCTGCGAAATTTGGGTATTGCTGGCAAACACAAGATAGCTGACAGATGGAAGGCAATACCTTACTTGGTGATGGAAAAGCTAGGGGACTTGCCGGTCTACAAGATCAAACCTGAAGAAGGTCCAGGGCAGACAAAGACAGTGCATAGAAACCTTTTGCTCCCGGTGGGGGAATTGGTAGGCACCCCGTATGAGATGGGCCACAACAGGGCAAGTGGGCAGAATGAAGGTGCTGGACCAAAGCCGCCCTCCAACGTGGACAGCCAGCCCCCTGCAGCTAACCTACCCCCATGCAGCACATCCGAGAGTGAGTCTGAGGAGGAAGACACAACCATGGTGTATCCTGGGATGGAGACAAGATTTCAGTCTCGATCAGCTGAATCAAAAGGGAGCTCCTCCTCTTCCGCCCTAAACCCCATGGCAGAAGTATTTAGGCCC
This sequence comes from Terrapene triunguis, assembly GCF_002925995.2. Classification (NCBI taxonomy): domain Eukaryota; kingdom Metazoa; phylum Chordata; order Testudines; family Emydidae; genus Terrapene; species Terrapene triunguis. The sequence continues at coordinate 5,289 of NW_020708973.1, forward strand.
ATTCCTGACACCCCTGAGCCACTGGTGGGACCCCCATGTGATGACACACCCAGGTTATTGGACAGTGGAGACATACAGGTGGAGGATGTCCTGGGCACCTTGGACCCTCCACTGTTAGAACTAGAAATGCAGGAGCCTATACCAATAGCTGAGGGGCCCTCAAAGGAAACCTCTCCATCCATCGTTCAAGAGGCTGTCCCTCCTACCACGGCAACAGAGATTCTCAATAGACGAGACAGGGTAATAAGGCCAGTAAAACGGTTGACTTATGATGCACCTGGGGTGACTAGTGAGGAACCAATATGTTTAGCACACAGGCTTGTGGAAGCTAAAGTGGGCTATCTGAGGCCCTTTGGAGGGAACCAGTGAGTTGGTATAATAGGGAGTGTGATTTGTCGGGACGACAAATTCTCGGCTGGGGGGAGGATGTAAGCAGAGTCAGGATGAGCTCTACCCTGACATCTGGTGGTGA
>NW_020708974.1:0-1395 GCF_002925995.2 Terrapene triunguis
ATGTAACCCTTCTGCCCATCTAGTTGGCAGCAACAAGGGCCGGGTTCTGTATCTAGGGGTTCCGTTTCAATAACACAATGCAAAACCGGCTCGAGCCCCCACCCAGTGACCTGGGACAATTACACACCACCCCCCTGGGTACCTCTAAGAGGCAATACTTCCCCTCTCGCAAGCACGGAGTCTGAGTGTAGCAGAAAATGTTTAATAACATGAGGTAAACGATATCAGCATAAAATTGGAAAAAACACCACAAACAGGATTCACAACACAAACCATGAGCAAAACCCACCCCAGCAAATTGGGCTGTGTCCTTTCCCTTTGGTTCTTGAATCCAGCAAACCAAAAATCACCCAGAGTCCCCAAAGTCCGACACCCCCAAAGTCTCTTGGGTCCAGCAACCACCCAAAGTCCCAAAAGTCCAACAACCCCCAAAGTCTCTGTCCCTGGTCAGTGCAGTCCCAGAGTAAAAGGGGGGGGGGCACGCAGGGTGTTAAGGGGCACCTTACGTGATCCGAGGCTGACCAGCCGTCTGTTTCTCCGTGGGGGTTCCGCCGCAGCCTTTACCACGAGCCAGTCCACTTTCCTGCCATCCCACAAGCTGCTCCGCTCCGCTCCGCTCACCGACCTGTGAGCCGTTCCAGCCGTCCCCGCAAACAGCTCCGCTCGCCGTTCCTTAGGCCACTCCAACCGGCCCCGCAAGGCTCCACGCCGCTCGCTGCTCCTCCAGTCGTCCCCACAAATTGCTCTGCCAGCTGCTGAGCAATATAGCTTCAGGCTCCCCCACTAGTTAACACAGCCTCAGTGATCTCAGCTCTTAATAACATCAGCTCTTATGTGATTTCAGCTCATAGTGATTTCAGCTCATAGCATAGTAGGGGAGCCCCAGTGCTGGTGCACCATTGGCCCAAAGTGAATTCAGCTCCGCAGCCTGTAACTAGACTCCTAAGGGAATCAAAGTTAGCTCTGACATTCCACAGTGGAGAGAGGAGGTGGTGCAATTGGTGTTTCGGACCCTCAGAGGGGGCCCATACCATCAGGTACAAATACCTGTCCCCATCCTCTCTCAATTCACTGGGTTTTGTAACCCATGCCCCTTGTCAAGCAAGTGCTACTTAGGTAATGGTGAAGGACTCACTCAGTCCTTCTGTCATACAACAGTTCCACTGGCCTTGATTCACAGAATCAGGGTAACAAAACTTTATTCTTCCTGCCCCAATAATAGAGAAACTGGGGATCCCACACCAGCCAAAGTAACCACTTTCAGTGGCTGTGTTTCCTGCCAGGCGAGTGGGTGTGCCTATGCAAATAAGATCAGCCCCTGGAGTTCTTTTCCACACTCGCCATAATTCACCACCAGATGTCAGGGTAGAGCTCATCCTGACTCTGCTTACATCC
>NW_020708975.1:0-5755 GCF_002925995.2 Terrapene triunguis
CACCACCAGATGTCAGGGTAGAGCTCATCCTGACTCTGCTTACATCCTCCCCCCAGCCGAGAATTTGTCGTCCCGACAAATCACACTCCCTATTATACCAACTCACTGGTTCCCTCCAAAGGGCCTCAGATAGCCCACTTTAGCTTCCACAAGCCTGTGTGCTAAACATATTGGTTCCTCACTAGTCACCCCAGGTGCATCATAAGTCAACCGTTTTACTGGTCTTATTACCCTGTCTCGTCTATTGAGACTCTCTGTTACCGTGGTAGAGTGGACAGCCTCTTGAACGGCAGATGGGGAGGTTTCCTTTGAGGGCCCCTCGGCTACTGGCATAGGCTCCTGCAGTTCTAGTTCTAACAGTGGAGGGTCCAAGGTGCCCAGGACATCCTCCACCTGTATGTCTCCACTGTCCAATAACCTGTGTGTGTCATCACATGGGGGTCCGACCAGTGGCCCAGGGGTTTCAGGAATGGGCCTAAATACTTCTGCCATGGGGTTTAGGGCGGAAGAGGAGGAGCTCTCTTTTGATGCTGATCGAGACTGAAATCTTGTCTCCATCCCAGGATACACCATGGTTGTGTCTTCCTCCTCAGACTCACTCTCGCATGTGCTGCATAGGGGTAGGTTAGCTGCAGGGGGCTGGCTGTCCACGTTGGAGGGCAGCTTTGGTCCAGCCCCTTCGTTCCGCCCGGTTGCCCTGTTGTGGCCCATCTCATACGGGGTGTCTACCAATTCCCCCACAGGGAGCAAAAGGTTTCTATGCACTGTCTTTGTCTGCCCTGGACCATCTTCAGGTTTGATCTTGTAGACCGGCAGGTCTCCTAGCTTTTCCATCACCAAGTAAGGTATTGCCTTCCATCTGTCAGCTATCTTGTGTTTGCCAGTAATACCCAAATTTCGCAGCAGGACTCTGTCCCCCGGCTGGAGTTCTTGCAGACGTACCCTAGCATCATATCGATGTTTGTTCCGGTCTGCATTCTTCCGAGCCGCAGATGTAGCTAAATGATAAGCATCCCGCAGCTTTTCTCTTAGTCGGGATACATATTGCTGATGAGTTTCATAGCTATCTCCATCCTCTGATACACCAAAGCACAGGTCTATGGGTAATCTTGGTTCTCGCCCAAACATTAAGAGATATGGGGTGACTCCTGTAGCATCATTCTTTGTGGCATTGTAGGCGTGTACCAGAAATGCGACATGTTGGCTCCAGGTTGCCTTCTGCTCTGGCCGCAAAGTCCCCAACATATCTAATAGGGTTCGGTTGAACCTCTCTGGCTGTGGATCACCTTGAGGGTGATAAGGCGTTGTCCTAGACTTTTTAATTCCTGCTATCCTCAGCACCTCCTTCAGAAGGTGACTCTCAAAGTCCCGCCCCTGATCCGAGTGTATCCGGGCTGGAAATCCATAAACTGAGAAATATTTCTCCCACAGTACTCGAGCAACAGTGGTGGCCCTCTGATCACGTGTGGGATATGCCTGGGCATATCGCGTATAATGGTCAGTCACTACTAGAATGTTCCCAATATTTCTCTTGTCTACTTCTAAAGACAAGAAATCAATGCATACCAGCTCCAGAGGTTTGTTGCTGGTGATGTTCTTCAGATATGCAGCCCTCGTGGGCAGAGTTTTCCTTTGAACACATCGAGCGCAGGTCTCACATTTCCTGCGAACATCTTCAGCCATCCGAGGCCAATAGAACCTACTACGAAGAAGTTCCAGGGTCCTCTCCATCCCTAAATGTCCAAAGTCATCATGCAGGGCCCTCATGGCCAGGGCTCTGTACTCTTTTGGCAGCACTAGCTGTGCTCGTTGCTTTTGTAAAGGGTCTGTGGTCACTCGGTGTAGCACTCCCTGAATCAGTTTCAGTTTGGTCCATTCTCTCAATAGTAGTTTACCCTCCGGGTTAGGTGGGACAACCACAGCTGGGCTTCGCCCCTCCCTTTTGGCAAGTAGTGTATCACGAATGTCAATATCTTGCAGCTGGGCTTCCTGCCAGTCCGCCGCATTGAGCATGGGCAAAGGAGATTGGTCCAACGCAATATAGTTCACTGAAGCAGAAGGCACGCATTCAGGGGGCAGGCCCAAAGCTTCTGCAGCACATCCATGAAGACTTTCATGGGACTCTGGCTCCCGGCGACTCACACTGCAAATAGCCCTCACTCCATCTGTGGGTATCACAGCAACTCCTGGTGCCTGTGGACGCCTGGACAATGCATCTGCATCTACATTGCTTCTCCCTGATCGGTATTGAATGCTGAAGTCATAGCTAGCCAAAGCGGCCACCCATCTTTGCCCTGTAGCATCCAGCTTAGCACTTGTTAGCACATAGGTCAGTGGGTTGTTGTCTGTCCACACCTGGAACTGAGCACCATATAAGTAGTCCCGAAATTTCTCAGTGATGGCCCATTTCAAGGCCAAGAACTCCAGCTTGTGGGTGGGATAGCGAGTTTCACTATCAGACAGTCCTCGGCTGGCAAAGGCTACAGGTTTACGTTTTCCTTCCAGTTCCTGGTACAGTACTGCTCCCAGACCCTCCAAACTGGCATCAGTATGCAGGATAAATGGTTTGCTTGGGTCAGCAAAGACTAGGACTGGAGCATGAGTTAGGCAAGTAATGATTTCTCGAAAAGCCCTTTCACATCTCTCATCCCACCGTGGCCCAAATGGTTCGAAGGGGCCATAGTGTCTCTGCACAGGAGGCTTTGGGGACCTCCCCTTATTCTTGGTCTTAGATTTGTTCCTGCTGGACTGGTATCCCCTGGTAAGATCATTCAGAGGTTTTACAATCGTAGCATAGTTTTTCACAAATCTGCGGTAGTAGCCACTAAACCCAAGAAAGGTCTTGAGTTCTCTGTAGTTACTTGGACATGGCCATGTAGTGAGTGCTTCTATTTTATCGGGATCAGTACTCACACCCTCTTGGGACACGATGTGACCCACATACTTCACTGAGGTCCTGCAGAACTGGCATTTGTCAATTGAAAGCTTCAAACCATAATCCTCTAACCTATCAAGCACTTTAAGAAGTCTTTCTTCATGCTCCTCCAAGGTTCTTCCAAACACAATCAGGTCATCCAAATAAACTAACACTTGCAGTAAATTCATGTCTCCCACAACTTTCTCCATAAGACGTTGAAATGTGGCAGGTGCTCCAGAAATCCCTTGGGGCATGCGTTCAAACTGATAAAACCCTAATGGGCAGATGAAGGCTGTCTTCTCCTTATCTTCTTCACCCAGAGGGATCTGGTAGTATCCACTCCGAAGATCCAACACAGAGAACCACTGGCTTCCTAGCAAACAGTCTAAGGCATCTTGGACTCGGGGCATTGTGTACTGGTCAACCACAGTACGGCGGTTGAGGGTGCGGTAGTCAATACACATCCGGATTTTCCCATTCTTTTTACGGACCACCACAATGGGTGAGGCGTATGGGCTGCGGGACTCTGTAATGATGCCATTCGCAGCCAGCTCCTGAAGATGTCGTCGCACATCTTCCATCTCGGAGAGGGCAATCCTCCTAGATCTCTCCCTGAAGGGTCGAGAGTCATGTAGTCTGATGTTGTGCTCTACTCCTTTTGCACATCCCACATCCCACTCATGCAATGAGAACACCTTGGATCTTTCACAAAGTTTCCTCCTCAGGCGATCTTTCCACTCCTCAGACAACGGTGAATCTCCAAAGTCAAACTTTGCTGGGTCTATTGTCGGAACTTGAGTCTCACACTGGGGGTTTACAATTGATTCAGGCTCGAAGAGGTCTGCTATCTTTTGTCCTTGCTTCACAACAACATCTCGACTTGTTTCATTAGCAATCAGTATAGTCACCTTTTCCTGGGCTTCAGCAGGTAGGGTTATGACTCCACTGGGGACCAGCACTCCCTCCGGGAGCTCTCCTTCAACTGGCTGCTCTACCATTGCTAATGCCCCTTTACTGCCTTTCAGCCGGGTACTCATGACAAGCACTTCCTGCTCTGTCCTTGCAGGCACTACTAAGGGGGTTGTGCCCATGTACTTCAGCGCCCCAATCGGTAGCTCAGATGTCTCCCTTTTAGCACCCTCAATCTTCCTATAGGCTTCAGCACAAAGCGTATGGATCATCAGGGTATTCAGGTACTGGTCCCCAGCCCGTCGTCTGCAGTAATCCGCGAGCACCTTGAAGAGACTGGAGTTGGTCCCTATCAGCACAGACACATCAGAGGTCCCTTTAGGGTCAGGGCATATTAATGCAGCTGTGTCCACCTCTTCTCTTACCCCAGCAACCTCCTCTGGGAATTCCAGGTGCACTATGACATACCCTTGGTAGGGGTATTCATCCATGCTGAGGCCACACAGACCAACGCCAGTCAGTGGCTGTATAGGCAGGTGCCTAAGCATCTGTTGGTAGAATGACTGAAATATAATAGTCACTTGAGATCCAGTGTCAAGCACGGCTTTACACTCCGCCCCTTCAATCTTCACCATGACCTCTGCTCGAGGCCCTATCAGTCCTGCGGGGATCCCAGCTGGACGGTCGTTTCTGGGGGAATCTTCAAATCCTGCAGGCCTGGGTGGTCCCCGTCCCCGGACTCTCTGGCAGCTACCGGATCTCTCCCAACTGATCCTCAGCTTTCCATACACCAAGGAGGGGTTTTCTTCATTATGGCACTTGCCAGCACTGTGTCCGTCCTGACCACATCGGTAGCAGAAGAATTGTCCTTTCCCCCTTCGCCCAGGTGGGATGGTGGCTCTAAATGCTGACTTCTCCATCGCCACAGTCAGAGGCGCCTTATTCCTGGAAGTCTTAGCTCGGTCAATGGTGCTTTGCAGTTCAGCTATCCGTTCTGTCAGGACCTGCATTTGTTGGGCAAGTTCCTCTGTGGTGCTCACCATCAGTACACTGGCCGTTTGCAGTGGTGTTGTGCCGGCTGGCTCCAATGTTTGGGCTTCCCAAAACTCGCTGGCAGCCTGCCTTTCTTCCTCTTCTCTGACCTCCTTTATCAACTGGGAATAACTTGGGGGATGTTCCCGTCGTTCTCTTAGCCGGAGATGGAGTAGAATCGGGTTCTGATACTGAGCTCCTCTTACAATTTGAGCCAGTCTGGTCCGATCCATCTGTTCAGCAGTCACTGCTCCCCTCATGACAGCTCTCTGAAGCAGTCTCTCCAGCCTCTGTATATAGGCTGAAATCTTCTCGCCAATTTGCTGTCGGGAATTAAGGAACTTACAGTAACTGTCTTCAGGGCCCTCTACGCTCCCAAAGGTATGATCAAGGGCCTCTAGGCAGTCCTTCACACTGACCCCAGGGTCAATGAGCTTCAGGGTGCGAATCACATCTAATGCTGGGCCACTAAGGCTCTCTATTAGACATCTTCGCTTTTCTGCATCAGGTACGGCCCACTCCTGCAGCATTTCAGTGGTATGCTCCAACCAGGGTTCGAACTCCTCTACCCCAGAAAATAATCTTAACTCACGACAAGAGTTTAACATAGCCTGGGACAGCACAACCTTTTCCAATATTTGCCCCAGTGCTTTTGCCCAATCATTGGCTGAGGCTGCAGCCCCTGAGCTAGAGGCTGCAGGGCCGGGGCCCAACAAACCTGACATATTAGCCATTATACAAACAGTAATTTCCTCAAAATATAACCACAATTGTTTCCCAATGCAGTGGAACACTCAACAGGTGCTTGCGAGGGGTACTGACCCAGGGTATCCCGGACGAGCCCCCAAAAATGTAACCCTTCTGCCCATCTAGTTGGCAGCAACAAGGGCCGGGTTC
>NW_020708976.1:0-3281 GCF_002925995.2 Terrapene triunguis
GCCGCGGACGTCCTCCGGGAGATTGTGGAACATCACTCCCTGGTGGACGTCTGGCGCGACCACCACCCGGACGATGTCTCCACGTTCACCTATGTCCGGGTGGGAGCCCATCGGTCGTGCCACTCCCGGTTGGACCGCATTTACTTGTCACGCTTCCATCTTTCACGGGCCCACTCCTCCGACGTCAGGCCGGCACCTTTTTCGGATCACCATATAGTCACTGTGACGGCCTCTCTCTGTGCAGAGAGGCCGGGGCCGGCCTATTGGCATTTTAACAATAGTTTGCTGGAGGATGTGGGCTTCGTGGCGTCCTTCCGGGAGTTCTGGCTGGTCTGGCGAGGGCAGCGGCGTGCCTTTCCCTCGGCGCGGCGATGGTGGGACCCAGGAAAGGTGCGCGCCCGGCTCTTCTGCCGCGACTACACCCGGGGCACCAGCCGACGGAGGGATGCGGCGATAGAGCAGTTGGAACGGGAGCTAGAGAGGCGTCTGGCCGCCAGCCCTGAGGATCCATCCCTTTGCGGAGCGTGCCGGGAGAAGCGGGAGGAGCTTTTGTTCGATCCCGCATCCGCCTCCTTCGGGAGATGGATCGCGGCTCCCGCTTCTCCTACGCCCTGGACCTTCTACGCACACCTTTTCTCCCCGGATCCGACCGACCCTACCGCTTGCAGAGTGCTCTGGGACGGACTCCCGACGGTCAGCGTGGGCGACCGGGACCGGCTAGAGTTGCCTCTCTCTCTGGCCGAGTTCTCGGAAGCCCTCCGCCGCATGCCCACCAATAAATCTCCGGGCATGGACGGGCTGACCGTGGAGTTCTACCGCGTGTTCTGGGACATCCTCGGCCCGGACCTAGTCACCGTCTGGGCCGAGGCCTTGCTGAGCGGGGTCCTCCCTCTTTCGTGCAGGCGAGCCGTGCTCGCCTTATTGCCGAAGAAGGGGGACCTCCGCGACTTACGAAATTGGCGTCCCGTCTCGCTCGTCAGCACGGACTACAAAATCATAGCCAAGGCCATCTCGCTGCGGCTGGGGTCCGTGCTGGAGGACGTGATCCACCCAGACCAGACCTACACCGTCCCAGGCCGTAGCATCTTCGATAACCTCTACCTGGTCCGGGATCTTCTGGAACTTGGGTGTAGGGATGGTCTGTCGTTCGCCCTCCTGTCCCTGGATCAGGAGAAGGCGTTCGACAGGGTGGACCACGGGTATCTCCTGGGCACTCTGCAAGCGTTAGGCTTCGGACCCCAGTTTGTGGGTTTTCTCCAGGTGCTGTACGCTTCCGCAGAGTGTCTGGTCAGGCTCAACTGGACCCTGACCGAGCCGGTCAGCTTCGGGTGGGGAGTGCGGCAGGGGTGCCCCCTCTCGGGCCAGCTTTACGCTCTGGTGATCGAGCCCTTCCTCTGTCTCCTCCGCAGGAGGTTGACGGGGTTGGTGCTTCGGGAGCTGGAGCTGCGGCTGGTCCTGTCGGCGTACGCCGACGATGTGCTCCTCGTGGTCCAGGACCCGAGCGACTTGGTGCGGGTGGAGGCTTGCCAGACCGTGTACTCGGCGGCCTCCTCCGCCCGGGTCAACTGGGTCAAGAGCTCTGGCCTGGTGGTAGGAGCCGGGTGGCAGGCGAGCTCCCTCCCACCCGCGCTTCAGGCCATCCGGTGGAGCACGGGTCCGCTGCTCTATCTCGGCGTTTACCTTTCTGCCACGCATCCATCTCCGCCGGAGAACTGGCAAGGTTTACAGGGCAGGGTGACGGAGCGGCTCCGGAAATGGACAGGACTACTCCGGTGCCTCTCCCTTCGCGGAAGGGCACTGGTACTCAATCAGCTAGTCCTGTCCATGCTCTGGTACCGTCTCAACACCCTGGTCCCGGCCCCGGGCTTCCTGGCCGACCTCCGGAGGGCGATTCTGGAGTTCTTTTGACCAGGACTGCACTGGGTCTCTGTGGGGGTCCTCCATCTGCCCCTGGAGGAGGGAGGGCAGGACCTGAAGTGCCTCCGCACTCAGGTCCATGTCTTCCGCCTCCAGGCCCTGCAGAGGCTCCTTTATGGTGCAGGTAGTCCGGCGTGGAGAGTACTGGCACACGCCTTCCTGCGCCGCTTCCGAGGGCTCCGATACGACTGGCAGCTCTTTTATCTCGATCCAAGAGGTCTTCCGCGAGACATCTCCGGGCTGCCGGTCTTCTACCAGGACCTCCTCCGGACCTGGAAACTGTTTTCAGCGACCAGGTCCGTGGTGGCCACCGGGGGGGGCAGATCTCCTCGCGGAGCCCCTGCTACACAACCCCCAGCTTCGTGTGCAGGTGGCGGAGTCCCCCGCGGTGCGCCAGAGGTTGGTCCTGGCAGAAGTCACTAGAGTCGGAGACCTCCTGGACTACGACCGGGGAGTCTGGCTGGATCCCCTGACGCTCGCTCGGCGCATGGGGCTCTCCAGGCCTTGTACTCCCCGGCGCGTACTTCAGGAGGTGAGGGCCGCTTTGCCGCCCGCTGCTCGGGTCTACCTCGACCAGGTCCTGCGCGAGGGCACGCCCCGCCCACCCTCCACCCCTGGTCCTCCAGACCTTTTTATCGGGCCCCTGCCCCGTGGACCCAACCGGCCTCCCCGCCCCTTCTCCGTGAGCCGGCTGCACAACTTGCAGCCGGTTCGTTTCCTGACCGCGCCAAGGAAACATCTATACACGCTCGTGCTCCACACTCTTCACTTCCTCACCCTCGTGTCCCGCCCCGATACGAAGTGGCGGGACCTCCTGCCACCTGTCGAGGGTGAGAAGCCCCGGTGGGCCAGCCTCTATTCCACCCTGGTCCCGAGGCCTGCCAGGGATGTCAGTTGGCGGCTCCTTCATGGGGCCGTGAGCACGGGCGTGTACTTGGCGCGGTTTACCCCGTCCCTGACACCTGTCCTTTCTGCGGCGTGAGGGAGACCCTGGCTCACGTTTACTTAGAGTGTGCCAGGTTGCAGCCCCTACACCGGCTCCTCACCGACATTCTGTTGCGTTTTTGGTTACACTTTTCCCCTCATCTTCTCATTTATGCACTCCCTATCCGTGGCCCCACAAAGTCGCGGGACCTCCTGGTCAACTTCCTCTTGGCCCTGGCTAAACAGGCCATCTATAAAACCAGGGAGAGGAGGTTGGCCGATGGAGGTTCCTGTGACTGTGGGGCCTGTTTCCGATCCTCTGTCCGTTCACGTATCCGGGCAGAGTTCCTCTGGGCGGCGTCCACTGGCTCCCTTGACACCTTTGAGGAGCAGTGGGCGCTGTCCGGGGTTCTCTGCTCGGTGTCCCCGTCAGGTTCCCT
>NW_020708977.1:0-1072 GCF_002925995.2 Terrapene triunguis
TGGGCGCTGTCCGGGGTTCTCTGCTCGGTGTCCCCGTCAGGTTCCCTCCTTTTGACCCTTTAATTGCACTCCTGTCCCTGTTTTTGCATTAGTTGTCCCCCGTAATCATTTGGGTTTTAGGTCCTGTGGGTCCTCCCCTTAGGCTGGGGGAGGATCCTTTAGCAGTGGGCGGGCTTCGCCCGCCCACTTCCCGGAACCCAATAGGTACAGAGCGTGCTCAGTGTCCTCTGTGGCTGCCCTGCTGGCTGGAGCTCTCCCTTCTCCTTCTCCACTCCACCTGGCTTGCTGGTTGGAACTCCTTCTCCCTTCCTTCCCTGGGCTGCTGCTGCTGGCTAGAGCTCCTTCCCTGGACAACTGCTGCTGCTGCCACTGCTGCTGAGCGAGGGGCCTTGCCGGCCAGCCCCCCCTCCCCACCATCTCTGGAGGGAGAAGCCAGGACCCCACCTTCACCATCACCACTACCACCTGTGGGGGGTCCTTTCTGCCTGGCTGCCAGGGTTGCTGGAGCTGCTGCTGCTGCCGCTGCTGCGTGTGTTCTGGGGAGCTGCTGGAGCCTGGAGGGGAAGCACGAGGACTACATAGACCATCGGCTGTTGGAGTGCCAGGTTCTCTCCTTCCTTCGGGAGGGGGGGTACTCTGTGGTTTTCCTGCAGGAGACCCACACGGATCCAGCCGCCGAGGACAGCTGGCGGCTGGAGTGGGGGGACAGGATCTATTTTAGCCATCTCACAGTTTGTACGGCTGGAGTGGCTACCCTGTTCTCCCCCGACCTACGGCCCGAGGTGCTGGGGGTTGCCGAGGTTGTGCCGGGCCGCCTGCTGCACCTCCGGGTCCGCATGGAGGGGCTTGTGATCAACCTTGTCAACGTCTATGCCCCGACATCGGGCCCGGAGCGGCTGCCTTTTTATCAGCAGGCGTCCGCCTTCCTCGGCTCCTTGGATCCTCGTGAGTGCCTGGTCCTGGGCGGGGACTTCAATGCTACCCTCGAGGATCGGGACCGCTCGGGGACCGAGCAGTGCCCGGCTGCCGCGGACGTCCTCCGGGAGATTGTGGAACATCACTCCCTGGTGGA
>NW_020708978.1:0-4360 GCF_002925995.2 Terrapene triunguis
CCGCTCTCCCGAGTTACCTGGTAGCTATGCCTAGTGGATCCCAACAATCCCCCCTTTGAGAACACTCAACAAACCTTTGTTAGAGTTTTCTCATACTCTAAAGACAAAATGCGATTAAGCTCCATGCAATCAGGATTATCAATAAGAGGGTATAAGGGAACTTCTGGGGTATGGGAGGTACAACACTCTTCTCCAATAAGGGCACAGACCCCACCTCGTGAGGCTAACACATAATCTAGGGCCTGACGGTTCTGCAAAGCCAGCAGTTTAAAGCTGGTACAGCTCAGAACTTATGCTTTTCTCTATGGCCAGGGTATCATTGGCAAACTTAAATTGTCAGAGGTGCTACTGCTAGTAACCATCCACCTTTGACAATAGTCTGACCAATTTTGGGGTACTACTCTCCAGGGCAATCCCGCTGAATGATGGGGAGTCTGGGCACATATTCAACAGTTGGAGAGAGAAAACTCATGGGCAAAGGCAATTTTCAGGGCCTCATAGATATTGGTAGCCATATTTGCAGGGATGGCTCCCCATCCTGCATGCGATGTGGATGAAACAATAGGTAACAGAAGAATTGCCTCTGTGATAAAAAGAAATGCTGTGAGAGACCCTAAACCTAAACCCATATTATAATTACCACAACCCAAATACCCAGAAAACAAGAAGAATTATTGACACGAAACAAGTCAAAAATAACAAAACCAAATACATAGGCCAGGTCGGCTTTCTGTGAGAAAATAAAACCAATGCTCAGGGTTCTCGTGGGGAGTATGCTGTGACTGTTCAGAGAGATCACAACGCATTCCCAGTGATCCTTACTGTCTTTTGAATAACAGCTTAAGTCCCAAATCGTCGTTAGCAGTCTTCTTAGCAGGCTGGACAGTCCACTGTTCAGGAATGGGCACTGCTTTCAGTCAAGAGTGATGAATCCAGTTCTTGTGTCCTTCGACCTTTGCCACTGTATGGGTGACAAGCAGGATGGTGTGGGGTCCCTTCCACTTCTCTTGGAGAGGCTCGTCCTTCCAGGTCCGCATGAGAATGGAGTCATCAGGCTGCAGGGAGTGGACCGGAGTATCCAGCAAAAGAGGCTGTGAATCTTTGGTGTACCTGTGAAGAGAAGAAAGAACAGCAGACAGAGGGCACATATACTGAGACAAGAAACCACACCCCATCTCCCACTCCCCTGCCAGAACTGGGGTACCATTCATAGGCCATGCTCTTCCAAACATAATCTCGAAGGGACTAAGCCCTATCCTACCCTTAGGGAGAGCACGAATACAAAGTAACACAAGGGGCAAGGCATCAGGCCACTTAAGAGAGGCCTCCTGACAGACCTTTGAGAGGTGTCCCTTGAGTGTCTGATTTGTGCGTTCCACTACTCCACTGGCTTGTGGTCGCCAGGGTGTGTGGAGTTTCCAGGGGATCTGCAGAGCACTTGATATCTTTTGAACCACTTGAGATGTGAAGTGTGTTCCATTATCAGATTCCATCCACTGAGGAAGGCCGAAGCGAAAAATGATCTCCTTAACAAACTTAAGAGCCACTGTCTTGGCAGTGTTGTTGCGACATGGGAAGGCTTCAGGCCGCCCGCTGAATCGATCCACTAAGACGAGAAGGTACCTGTACACTTGAGTCCTGGGAAACTTAGTAAAGTCTATTTGCCACACTAATCCTGGGCCTGGGGTAGGTTCCAGGGTGGCTGGTGGCACTGCTACTCCTGGTCGAGGGTTATTCTTTTGGCAAATTAAACATTCAGCTTGTACCTGTGATGCTAGGGGTTTAAGTCCAGAGGTTAGAAAATATTTATTCATGAGCTGGATAAGAGCCTCTCTGCCTGCGTGTGTGGTTTGATGCAGTTTCTGCAACACTGGTTGAATCAGGCCCTTGGGCAGGAGGATTTTTCCCTCTGTGGAATAAAGCCATCCCTCCTTTTCCTGGAGACCGAGACTGTCAGCCAGGTTTCTGTCCTCTTGGGAGTACTGAGGGGCTGCAAGCTCACCCACTGATGGGATGAGGGCATGCATTTGGGCATTCTCCTCTGTTGGTGATTTCAGGATAGCAGCTCGCTTAGTTTCCTTGTCTGCTCTGGCATTGCCCTTGATTACATCTTGATCTTCCCCCTGATGGGCTTTGCAATGTACCACTGCTACTGCTGAGGGGAGTTGTACTGCTTCTAAAAGCCGGCGTGAGCATGCAATACCCCAAAAGCATACTTTGAATCAATAAAAATATTAACCCGTTTGTCTTTTGCCAGCTCAAGTGCCCGAGTCAGGGCCACTAGTTCAGCAAGCTGGGCAGATGTTCCTGCCGGTAAACTCTAAGCTTCCACGGTATCATGAAGAGACACAACAGCATAACTAGCCCCCCTTTGCCCATCCACAACAGTACTACTTCCATCTGTATACCATTCCAAGTCAGCATTTGAGAGTGGCTGATTTTTTTTTTAGATCTGGGCGGCTAGAATACTGAACATTTATGATTTCTAAACAGTCATATTCCTGTTTTTCTGTCTCTGGTAGCAGCATAGCTGGATTAAGGGAGGGACAGATCTGTAGGGTGACTTCAGGATTCTCTAACAGCTTCGCCTGGTACCGAGCAACCCGAGCCTGTGTGAGCCAAAGACCACCCTTAGTGTCCAGCAAGGCTCGGACCATATGGGGAACATATACACTTGCACAGTTCCTCCCAGTGTCAGCTTTTCCGCTTCCCAAGCACTAGAGCCGTAGCTGCGACCGCCCTCAAACAGGCTGGCCATCCCTTTGAAACTTGATCCAGTTGCTTAGAAAAGTATGCCACAGGACGCTTCCAGGCACCTAGTAACTGAAATGCCCTGTCCGCTTCTGGGGACCGGTGAAAGGGGTCATGTTCCGCTCCCTTAACACATTTATACAGAGGTTTAGCCCACAGTCCAAACTCTGGAATCCATATTCTGCAAAAACCTGCCATGCCCAGGAATGCCCTAAGCCGTTTGCTGGGGATGGGAACTTGGCAGATAGCCTCCTTCCTTTCGTTTGAGAGCTGTCTCTCTCCCCGCCTGATGTGAAATCCCAGATATTGAACCTCTGAAAGAGCAATTTGGGCTTTGCTTTGAGATACCCTGTATCCTCGCAGTCCAATAAAGTTTAGGAGACTCACAGTAGCTCTGAGACAAGGGATTAGATCCACAGCAGCAATTAGCAAGTCATCTACATATTACAGCAAGAGGGCTTTGTCTGAATTATCCCACTCCTCCAAGTCTCTGGCCAAAGCCTGTCTGAACAGAGTGGGGGAATTTTTAAATCCTTAAGCCAATACTATCCAGCAAAACTGCCTTTTAACCCTTCTGTTGTCCTCATTATGCCTTGCAGTATTTTGCAGATCTCACTTGCTTGGGCACATTCAGGCCCCCCCTTTTTCTTGGTTGTCAGCAAAGTCTTGGCTATGAACAATGTCCTTGGACTGAGGCCAGCTGTATTTTCCTCTCAGTTAACTCATTCTGTGCTTTTTTTTTTCTCTTCTCCCTTTCTCGGCTTCTTCTAACTTCCAAAGGAACCTTCTACTCTTCACTTATACACCTTTTCTCTAACCATTAACACATACTCATTGCCATCCCTTTCCAGTAACATAATTTCTGTGCAAAGCTTTGATGCAACAAACCAGGACGAGCACACTCACTTCTGAGGATTCCACTCTGTACAACCTCTGGTGTCCAATAGCTTTCCCCTTTTAAACCTTAAATGCCTTCTCTCTCTTTACCAGATCTTTTATCTGCTATTTTGTTACCCAAAAACAAATTCAAATCTTTTATTTTCCTGGCTTTGACTACCCTGCTGCAGCCACAACCTTTGGTCTTTAGTTAAAACATTTTAAATCTTGTAAAGCGTTAAGTCACCTTAAGGATTAAATGCTAAATACCTTAAACAACACTAGTTTCCTGTGTCTGGCAAAAGTATTCTCAGTTTTGCAACTTTAAAACAATACCAATTCATCTCAAACTTATAAAACACAGATTGTATACAGCAGGAGTGTTCTTCAGCAAATTAGACTAACGTATTCATAGTTGAATAATTCCACTTAAATAACCTCTTGCCTGAATTACTTACAGACATTCCTACCAAGTTTCACTGCTTGATTCCCTCTAGCAACTACAGAGTTAACTTCTCACTCTCTTTTCTTAAATCACTTGCTTGTCTCCCAAAACGACACCCAATCAACTCAGATTTTACCATTCCAATTATTGTCCTGGGGATTTGAAATCCCCATGCTTATAATTACTTACTCTTTTCCTTCCACTATGCCCTCAAAGTTTCCAACCTGTTTTCCAATCTCTCTGTCTGTTGCCTGCCCGCTTGGGCCCGATCCTGCTTTTCTTGCTGAA
>NW_020708978.1:4460-5677 GCF_002925995.2 Terrapene triunguis
TTTTTTTTTTTTTCACTACCAATTTAGCTAGGAGGGTGGGTTTCTCAACTAGCCCCCACCCTTCCTGGTCTCTTCCCTTAAACATTCTTACTCATAAGGCTACCCGAGTCCTCCCTCGTGAGGCTTATGGCTAGCTAGACAACCTTCAAAGATAGAAATGAACTTGCTTGGATTCGTTGAGAATTCTCCTGCCTCTGCCTTAAAAGCAGCCAGATGTTAAAAGCAACATGACACAAGATTCTGTGTTCCTGGACGGGCTACCACACTCTCAGTAATCAACGGATACAATCCCACCAAAGGGGGGGGGGTACTCTCTAAAGCCTGTGGGGGTGAAGGAGCCGAAGGGGACACCGATTCTGGCATTACAACAGTGGGAGGGTTCTGGGGTTTAGCAGCCGTTACTACCGAGCCTGTCGGAGTCAAATGGCACTTGAGCAAGATATCAGTCCTATTTCTTAACACCATAAACGTATATGTTAACATACAATCCAAGGGTGTCCCAGCATATGTGCTTTGTCCGGACCCCATTATGCTCGTGTCTAATTAAACCTGGTCACGGGTTCGACCGATCCCCCTTGCGATCAAGATATCCTGGTCACAGGGTTTCCCCTCGCAGGAGTCTCGGTGCGGCTAGAGTCGGTTTAAGTCCTAGACTTGGTTATCACAATTTTGGCTTCCAGCATATCATTAGTATGAAGAAAAACAGTACCCCTGCCAAGAATAAAAGCAAGCCCTGGGGCTTTTCTACGTCCCAGTAATTGTCCAGTGCGGCCCACAGACTAGGAAAGTTAGTGAAATTATTCATTAAACATTGCCTGCTTTGTTATCATAACCACAAAACATTTGTCCATCTACAATACCTTCCCACACAGGGATTACCCAAAGGGCCCAATTTACACTGCGGGGGCGTTATCCCTCAAACCCAAGAGGTAAACGCACTTACCGCCCGGAGTGGCCGCGTCCGGCTGTTGGACCTTCCCCTTCTTCTGGTACCGTCTTATCTCCGTGTCGTTAGGAGTTCTCTTTAGAGAGGACACAGCCGCCCCGACCGATTGTGACGACCCGAGGCCCGAGCAAACCAACAGCTCGAGGTGGCCACTCCTCGGAATCGCCTTCGGTCGCCGGTCAGTGTCCTCCACAGGGAGAGAAGTCCCGGCGGAGTCGCCACTTTGTTGGCCAAATAGGGCCCGTTTCCCCCCGGAGCTTACCTAATTACA
>NW_020708979.1:0-1507 GCF_002925995.2 Terrapene triunguis
CAGCACCCGGAGCCTGTGGCTCACCCCTGCCTGCCCTGTCCTTCACCACCCGCCCCCCCACGCCCAGGTTCCTCGTCCTTCTGGGCATACACACGGCCCACCCTGCTGGTGTCGGAGACACCTCCACCCCAGGGCCAAGGGCACCAGGTGGCAGCATCTACGAAGGGCTCTTGTCCTGCCCCACTCCCCTTGTGCCAGTCGGCTCCTCCAGCGTGTTGGGCCCTGACTGGATCTTTGCTGCAGGGAGCGGGGGGTCCTGGGTCCCTGATGTTCATTGACCCCTCAGTGGGGCCTGTTGGTGCCAGCTGGGTGTGATGGGGATGGGGGCCCGGCCCTGTGGGATGCACAGCCTGGGGTTGCCCTGAGTGGTTTGCTTAGGGGGCAGTGAGCGATCCCAGTGGGAATGGGGCAGGGACATGCCAGACTCCATGCCCACCTGCGGGCCTCTGCCCCACACCTGCCCATGGGCGATGGTCTCCCCGTGCCCCCTTAAAGCTGCTCCTGGGGCCCAGTCCCTAAAACACCCCACACTCCTGCTGCCAGGTCCCTGTTCCACTATGCCCCCCCCCCATTTGCCCATGGGCTCCTGCCCCACTTGTGCCCACAGGGCCCCACTTCACTCCCACCTCCAGGCCCCGCCTTATGCCTGCCTGCTGATAGGCCCCTGACATCCCGCCAACAGGCCCATCCCCCCAAGACTGCCTGTGCACGGTCCCCCCACCAACACCAGCCCCCACGGGGCCCCGTACACACACACACACACACCGGTGCCAGTGTATCAGACCCCCAGTGGCAGTGGAGTACCATGTGTACATCCCCCCTCAAGCTCTGCCGTCTCAGCAGCTGAGGATGGGATCATGGGTCTCTGGATTTGTGTAACCACCTGTGTGATCGGGGGCTGCAGTGTCGGCGGGTTTGTGTCATGCATGTGGGGGCAGGGGATGTGAGAGTGGCGGGGTGGGGGGCAGCAAGGACTGTGCCGTGGGTGTGTGCTGTCAGTGCTGGCCTATGGGGAGTAAGGGGACGTATGGGGGTGTCAGCGGGGCTCATGGATTTGGATGCCATGCGGGTGTGTGGCTGCCAGGCAGGTGTGTTGGTGCCATGTGGGTGTGCCAGTGCAGGGAGCGGGGCACTGGTGGCTGAGGCATATGGGAGCCTCGTTTGGACCCGTCCATGTTCCTCTGTCCGTCTGAATCCCCCCCTCCCCTGTGTGTGACTTGTCAATACAGCCCACCCCAGATCTGGGTCCCAAGTGCCTGCCGGGCTGGGGAGGCGCGGGGCCCCGCTCGCTGCTAACTGCCCGCTCTGCCGTAGGACGGCAAGCAGCGCTCAGGCGCCCCAGGCTCCCCGGCCTCTGGCAGGCACGACCCCGACGACCCGGACGCCGCCGCGCAGACCCCGCCGCTGCAGAGCTACTCGGTGCTGCATGGGCTGGTGGGGCCGGCCTGCATCTTCCTGCGCCAGAGCATCGCCATCACCCAGCTCGTACGTACCCGCACCCCTCCCA
>NW_020708980.1:0-1610 GCF_002925995.2 Terrapene triunguis
CAGCACCCGGAGCCTGTGGCTCACCCCTGCCTGCCCTGTCCTTCACCCCCCCCCCCCCCCCCCCCGGTTCCTCGTCCTTCTGGGCATCCACACGGCCCACCCTGCTGGTGCCGGAGACACCTCCACCCCAGGGCCAAGGGCACCAGGTGGCAGCATCTATGAATGGCTCTTGTCCTGCCCCACTCCCCTTGTGCCAGTCGGCTCCTCCTGCGTGTTGGGCCCTGACTGGATCTTTGCTGCAGGGAGCGGGGGGTCCTGGGTCCCTGATGTTCATTGACCCCTCAGTGGGGCCTGTTGGTGCCAGCTGGGTGTGATGGGGATGGGGGCCCGGCCCTGTGGGATGCACAGCCTGGGGTTGCCCTGAGTGGTTTGCTTAGGGGGCAGTGAGCAATCCCAGTGGGAATGGGGCAGGGACATGCCAGACTCCATGCCCACCTGCGGGCCTCTGCCCCACACCTGCCCATGGGTGATGGTCTCCCCGTGCCCCCTTAAAGCTGCTCCTGGGGCCCAGTCCCTAAAACACCCCACACTCCTGCTGCCAGGTCCCTGTTCCACTATGCCCCCCCCATTTGCCCATGGGCTCCTGCCCCACTTGTGCCCACAGAGCCCCACTTCACTCCCAACTCCAGGCCCCGCCTTATGCCTGCCTGCTGATAGGCCCCTGACATCCCGCCAACAGGCCCATCCCCCCAAGACTGCCTGTGCACGGTCCCCCCACCAACACCAGCCCCCACGGGGCTCCGTACACACACACACACACACCGATGCCAGTGTATCAGGCCCCCAGTGGCAATGGGGTACCACGTGTACATCCCCCCTCAAGCTCTGCCGTCTCAGCAGCTGAGGATGGGATCGTGGGTCTCTGGGTTTGTGTAACCACCTGTGTGATCGGGGGCTGCAGTGTCGGCGGGTTTGTGTCATGCATGTGGGGGCAGGGGATGTGAGAGTGGCAGGGTGGGGGGCAGCAAGGACTGTGCCGTGGGTGTGTGCTGTCAGTGCTGGCCTATGGGGAGTAAGGGGACGTATGGGGGTGTCAGCAGGGCTCATGGATTTGGATGCCATGCGGGTGTGTGGCTGCCAGGCAGGTGTGTTGGTGCCATGTGGGTGTGCCAGTGCAGGGAGCGGGGCACTGGTGGCTGAGGCATATGGGAGCCTCGCTTGGACCCGTCCATGTTCCTCTGTTCGTCTGAATCCCCCCCTCCCCTGTGTGTGACTTGTCAATACAGCCCACCCCAGATCTGGGTCCCAAGTGCCTGCCGGGCTGGGGAGGCGCGGGCCCCGCTCGCTGCTAACTGCCCGCTCTGCCGTAGGACGGCAAGCAGCGCTCAGGCGCCCCAGGCTCCCCGGCCTCTGGCAGGCACGACCCCGACGACCCGGACGCCGCCGCGCAGACCCCGCCGCTGCAGAGCTACTCGGTGCTGCATGGGCTGGTGGGGCCGGCCTGCATCTTCCTGCGCCAGAGCATCGCCATCACCCAGCTCGTACGTACCTGCACCCCTCCCACTGCCCCACGCCCACCTCCACATGGCCCCCTCCCTGTGCCCACCTCCCATGCCCACCACTTACGCCTACCTCCACACGGCCACCTCCTCACACCCTCCGCCTGCACC
>NW_020708981.1:0-3555 GCF_002925995.2 Terrapene triunguis
TCTTTGAGATTCTCCAGTAAATACAGCAAGAGCCCTCTGACAGCCACTTGAGACAAAGAATTTGTACAGAACAGATAAACATTCCAACCCCATTGTCCTGGCATAAGATGGGAGAGCAGGTACAAAGAAGCCACTTGCACAGATGGAAGTAGGCAGTGATCCTGTGCTTGAGTAAATTAGAAGCAACCCATGTCCACATCTGGAAAATGACATGATTTTAACTGTAAAGACTCCAAAAAGCTTATTATGTAGATTATGTTCAGTTTTGCAGATTCATCCAGGAGAGAGTACACACTTGGTTGGTGGACCTTCTTCTCTTTTTGAAACAGTACTGGGTATTTTTTTCTTCTGTCTCTGAAATTGCTGGTTATTAGCGTGTGAAGGCATCCAGGAAAAACTACAGTGTGCCCTGGCATTTGGATGACCTTTTAGGATCTCTGAGATAGCCAATAAATTGGGAATTTTCTTCTTGGTAGATGGAATCTACTTGGCAGTAATAAGTGTAAGTATTTCTACCTACATTCTGCAAGGAACAACCTAATCTTTGCTTGCAGCAGCAAGCTGCTGTGAGGGTCTAGTTCAAGCAAGTGGCTGCTTTTTTTAGATGCCTTAAGCCACAACCTGCAAAACTCCCACTTCTGGTAACAAGTGTTCTTTTTAGGGCTGTGTGAAATATGCCCAGTTTCTTTCTGGCAGGGCTGGTGCATAAATTTCCAGAGACCCAAAGTTTAATCTTAAGTGTCATGTAAGTCTGAACCCATAAACTCAAGATGAAATTGATTGAGCCTGGCAACTTTCATTGGTTTGGTTACAAACCAGCCACATTCAGCCCAAATTGTCCTGGCCAGGAGACTCTGCTGCCCAATAAAGCTCTGTGCCACTCGCTGCACTTCTACTTGCCTTCTGGGAGAGGCCTGCAGACCTTGACCAGCTCTCTCTCTGGGGACAGCTGGCTCACTCTCCCTTCACAGGCTCTTCTCCAGGCTGCTGGCTGGTCTTCTCCCCCATCCTGTTATTTGGGAGGCCAGTAAGGTGCCTTCTCCCGCAATTCTCCTCTTCTCACAACTCCCAGTGCAGGTGTCCTGCCCATCCTACCAGTTATACTGCTGCAGTGAGGCCAAGTCTTACTGCTGTGGCTCTACAAACCTTTTAATTCACCCCAGGGCTGAAACACCCAGAGTGCTCAACAATGGGGTTTCTCGATAGCTTGGAGCACTCTGGGTTGTCTCCGCCCCAGAGAGAGTTGAAGTACTGACAGGCAGCAGAGGAAGGGCCAGAGGAGCCTTTCCTTTATCACTACTTCAGGATGTGCTGCCTTTCCTTAGGAGAGGGGGGAAGGAGGACAGACCACTCAGAAGAGGAGAGCACCTGCGTATTTAGTAGGGAGTTGGCCAGGCAGCTTCCCCTCACAGGGTAGAGAGAGACAGGCAGCACACTGTTTGCATCCAAGACAGGAGCTAATTAAATTATTAAGCTTCCCCCAGAAAAACAAAAGGAAGTCAGGAATCTCAGGATGGAAGATTTAAGGCTCTTGAGAGCAGAGAAATTCAAAGGGCTTCACTTTCAGGAAAAACATTGGCCTGTCCCAGGTGCAATACAAAACTTTAATCTAATCCTGAGTTTTGCTTGCAAAACAAAATAAATTAAAAAAAAGATGGCTGCAAAACCAAAAGATTTATTCAGGCCTAAAACTCTTTTAGTTTAGTTCATACCTGTGTATGAAACCTCCTCCTCTGTGTGAAGAGAGATGGACATTTCCTCTGACAAAGCCCAATGCTCTTCCGCTGTTGGTACATTAAAGATAAAGCCTAGTTTTAGTATTGTTTCTCTGAAACAATATTTGGGGTAGAGGATATATATTCCCTATCCACTCAATGTGATTGTTACAGAAATGTGACATTTTAATTGCTTTCCTGCCACCTCTGACACCAGATAAATTGGAGGGAAATGCACCCCTACTGCTGCTCCTGTACCCCTTAAGGTTCCTGGGATATTGGAGGAATCTCAGAATTCAAGAGAAGTTACTGTGGCAATATGGCAGTCAGACTGGAGGACCAACAGCCAGGCAGTGAGAATATTTCTTTTATAATTTAATCCATGGATGTGGGTACCTTTTGATGGTGGAGCTGCTTTTCTTTTTGGAACAGCAATGGACACTCTTTCTTCTGTGACAACTGTCTTTGGAACTTCTGGTACTTTAAAAATAGCAATTGTAAGAATAGAAAGAGACATATGTACATTAAAAAGAATGACTAAAGCATATATACATGACACAGTAATAGAATTTGTATGTAAGATTCTTCAGCACTGCTGGCACTTTGTATTACATGTAATTTAACTACAAAATTTCACTCACAGAAAAAACATAAAAGATAGCATATTAAACACACAAGAAAATGACAGATGTTAAGAACACAAAGGCATCTTTGAAAAAAATGCTGATGATTTGAAGAGACATTGATACTTTTTATTTTTAAGAAGAGACAGTGAGCTTCTGCATATGAGTGATACTCAGTTTATGAAAATTAGTGTGTACCAAAACCAACTATGCAATTCATAGCAGTTTTGAAGGCACAAAAAATGCAGGAGTGTGACTGTTTTACAAGATTTTCTGCATTTTTTACAGAGCAGAAATCAAAATTCCTTTTAATTCATAACCAATTGAGTATAAACTGTTTTTTTTAAATCAGATAATTCACAGGTTCAAGGCCTGCTGCGTTCCACTGATTTCTGATATGCAGAAGCCTCCTGTATCCCCAGAAAGAGCTGACGTAATTTTAATCGGGAAGCCACCACTTTTTTGTGGACTGGAACAGGCACTTTCTCTTCTGGCACAGCATTTTTGGGCACTTCTGGCACTTTAAAGATATTGTTTATTTTTAGGAGTTTTGAATTACTCACAAACAGCAAAAATAATAGGCAACAAAAATACAAGTACAGAGGCTTGACATTTGTGTAAGTCAAATAAGGAAATGAAAGCACACACCAGAATCTATATTTTATGGAATATAATTAGACAGTTAGAGATACAAGACAATATTAAGAGATAAACATCTGTTGCGTGGCTTCAAAAGGCAATGTACCTCTTTTTGGTGGAGCCTCCTCCTTTTCAGAGATAGCTACTTTTTCTTCGGTGATAATTTTCCTGTGCACTTCAGTCACTTTAAAAGTATTAAGTGTAGGAATAGTTAATTGTAATATTTGGAATGAACTTTAATAATAAGCAGCTAGAAATAAATCTTTTTAATCTTGACTGATTTTTGTTGAAAGAAAATATACATGAAATTTCACTGAATACAAAAATGAGAGAGTAAAAGAAGAAGGAACAATTTACAAAAACAGTACAAAGGACACAAGTGATAGTCTATACACAGTGAAGTATCAGACAGAGGTTACTGTCACTAAAACACAAAATATCTACATGAAAAACATTTGAAACAAACACAACAAACAAACAAAATGTGTGAGATAAAGGAACAGATAAAGACATCTAGAGAATATTATTTTCATTAGTTTACCTTTGGTGAATTGAGGTTCTTCTATTTCAATAGCAAC
>NW_020708982.1:0-6319 GCF_002925995.2 Terrapene triunguis
ATTAGTTTACCTTTGGTGAATTGAGGTTCTTCTATTTCAATAGCAACAGGAGGTATCCATTCTTCTGGTGGTTTTTTCTTAAGTACTTTAAAAATATTGTGTAATTTTAGAAAATTGGAATGATTTCAATACTAAACAGACTAAAAGAAAAAAGCAACATAGAAATCTCACTATGAATACAACTGGCAATGGACACAAACAGGCACATGTACATGTGTAATGCTAAAAAATTAAAAGCATCTATAAACTACATTTTACTCAACAAGGTAAGAAGTTAAAGACTGAAATTGAAAGAAAGACATTTTTCCAAGTTATAGGAAGCAAATAACCGATGTACCTCTGGGTGGCGGGGCCTCTGCCTTTTTAGGAACAGGGACAGGTACTTTCTCCTCAGGAACAGCTTTCTTACGAACTTCAGGCACTTTAGAAAGAAGAGTTTTAAAAATATTGGTCTCTAGTATTCTGAATATATTTTGTATGTAACATCACAGTATTTCCTTTGTTTAATAATAACAAAAGTGTTTATGTAAGGAAAAACAATAATATACAGAACACACAGTTCTAATGCAAACAATCAGACTATGATTTATAAGAAACTCATATCTTTATTAACAGATACTAAAACCAAGAACTTGAGAAGAGAAGACGTGTGTCATGTCTTTCAAGGTAAGGAAGTATCATTTTAATTAGTAACTGTTTTATACCTTTCGCTGGTGGAGCTTCCTCAATTTTAGGAGCAGCAGGAACTTTTGGTGGTGGGACAACTTTCTTAGGCTTCTCAGGCACTTAAAAAAATATTACAGTGTGTAGTTTAAGAAATAGGAAAGGTATCAAAACAGTAAGGAAACACTTGGTTAGTCAAAAGAGAAGTTTGTAACACACATGTAATAGGGACATACATCAAAAACAACAAAATCAGAAACACTGAGATGCAGAACAACTGACATTTGATATTTAAGAGTTGATGTACCTTTAGCGGGTGGGACTTCCACTTTTTTGGGAACAGGGACAGGTACTTCCTCCTCTATGTAGAAAGGCTCTTCTTCAGTCACTTTAAAGATATTAATGTTAAAGATACAGAATTGATGTATTTGGCATATTTGAACTAGTCCTTGGTTAGTGTATCTATGGAATGCTTGATTTAGGAAATCTAATTCACCCAGTCTCACCTGCACTAGAAGTACTGCCTATCCCCAAAAGAGTAGCAAGATCCAAACTGTGTAGCAATTTACTGATATCTGAGAACCAGGACATACAATAAACACAGGGGGGGTGGCTGTGTGAGCGTCAAGTGGAGTTTTAGATGGAGAGACCAGTTGGTAGATTTGTGTTTGGGATATAGACATTTATGTCAAGCAGTAATCTTTTGTGGTGAGCCAAGTCCTTTCTTATATTATAATCTCTGTTGAATTTGTTTTAGAGAAACATTAGGTGGATGAAGGGAAAGTGGCTAATTTACTGGAAGGTTTGGCTCAGATTTAAAAACATGGTTTTCATTTGTCATATATTTTAAAATCAGTGCTGTCATTTTCTAAGAACTCTGAACAAAAAGATTGGGAAGAAAATCACATCAGGCTAACATTAGCTTCTTTTTTATGATGCCTCCTCCTTTTGGACACAATCCTGCAAGTGCTGAGCTACTGTAGGTATGAAGTGCCCTCAAAGACTGATCCAAGTCCCTCTGAAGTCAATGGAGTCACTGTCAGTGACTTAAGTGGGAGATGGCTCAGGCCTGAACACTCAATACCGCTAGGAGATGCTCAGTGCTTTGCAGGGCTAGATCTAATGCCCACTGAAGCTAGTTGAAAGTTTCTCATTGAACTCAGTGAGACACTAGGAACACATAAATCTCACTGGAAATTGTCATCTTGAGAATTCACCCGGGTACAGGTAGATTCAACATGTCACGTGCAGAGGGAATTCAGGCAATGGCTTTGTGCTCGCTGCTCTTTGCAGTGTTAAGTTACCTGTGTTACATATCCACCAGTATATTTTTAAAGGTTACAGGTGTCTCTGTAAGTTTGCTCATTCTCACAAAACAACAAGCAAACAAGAATTTAAGTTAACAGAGACAACAGAGCAACTTAAACGTTAATGCACCAATAGTGGGATGTATATTTGATTTGCAGAATTTATACTTTTTGGAGAGTAGTAGCATGTTTCCTTTTCTTTTGGGTAAGCTCCCTAGGCACTTCACTTTATATTACTGAGCACTTTTAGTAACAGCAAAGATATTTATAAAAGCATGAAAAGAAAAATGGAAAGAGACATATGCACACAAAAAAGAATGTCTAAAGCATATATACATGACACAGTAAGGACTCTAGAATTTGAATGTAAGATTTTTCAGCACTGCTGGCATTTTCCATTACATGTAATTTAATTACAAAATTTCACACACAGAAAAAACATAAAAGATAGCATTTTAAACACACAAGAAAATGACAGACGTTAAGGACACAAGGCCATCTTTGAAAAAAAAATGCTGATGAGCTGAAAAGACATTGATACTTTTTTTTAAGAAGAGACAATGAGCTTCTGCATATGATTGATGCTCAGTTTATGAAAATTAGTGTACATCCAAAACAATTATGCATTCATAGCAGTTTTGAAGGCACAAGAAATGCAAGAGTCTGACCATTTTACATGATTTTCTGCATTTTTTTGCAGGGCAGAAACCACAATTCTATTTAATTTATGACCAAGAAAGTATAAGCTTTTTTTTTTTTTTTAAATCAAACAATTCACAGGTTCAAGGCCTGCTGGTTCCCACTAATTTCTGATATGTAGAAGCCTCTTGTTTCACCAGAAAGAGCTGATGTACCTTTAGCTGGTGGAGCCGCCACTTTTTTATGGACCGGAATGGGCACTTTCTCTTCTGGCACAGCTTTCTTGGGAACTTCTGGCACTTTAAAGATATTGTTTATTTTTAGAAGTTTTGAATTGCTCACAAGTGGCAAAAATAATCAGGCAACAAAAATACAAACACAGAGGCCTGACATTTGTGTATGCCAAATAAGGAACTTAAAGCATAAACCAGAATCTATATTTTATGCAACATAATTAGGCAGTTCAGGACACAAGACATTAGTAACAGACAAACATCTGTTGCGTGGCTTCAAAAGGCAATGTACCTCTTTTTGGTGGAGCTTCCTCCTTTTCAGTGACAGCTACTTTTTCTTGGGTGATAATTTTCCTTTGCACTTCAGTTACTTTAAAAGTATTAAATGTAGGAATAGTTAATTGTAATATGTGGAATGCACTTTAATAATAAGCAACTAGAAATAAATCTTTTTAATCTTGACTGATTTTTGTTGAAAGAAAATATACATAAAATTTCACTGAATACAAAAATAAGACAGTAAAAGAAGAAACAATTTACAAAAACAATACAAAGGACACAAGTGATAGTCTATACATAGTGAAGATCCAGACAGAAGTTACTGTCACTAAAACACAAAATACCTACATGAAAAACATTTGAAACAAATAAACGAACAAAATGTGTAAGATAAAGAAAAAGATAAAGACGTCTAGAGAATTTTATTTTCATTAGGTTACCTTTGGTGAACTGAGGTTCTTCTATTTCAATAGCAACAGGGGGTTTCCATTCTTCTGGTGGTTTTTTCTTAAGCACTTTAAAAATATTGTGTAGTTTTAGAAAATTGGAATGATTTCAATACCAAAGAAACAGCAACACACAAATCTCAATATGAATACACTGGCAATCGACACAAACAGGCACATGTACTCATTTAATGCTAAAAAAATTAAAAGTATCTAAGCTATATTTTACTGATCAAGGTAAGAAGTTATAGATTGAAATTGAAAGAAAGACATTTTCCATGTTATAGGAAGCAAACAAATGATATACCTTTAGCTGGTGGGGCTTCCACTTTTTTGGGAACAGGGACAGGTACTTCCTCCTCTACATAGAAAGGCTCTTCTTCACTCACTTTAAAGATATTAATGTTAAGAATACAGAATTGACCAATTTGGTATATTTGGTCTATTATTGCATATACTACCTTCACAAGTAATGAAATGATTAAAAAAGAATAACCAACAAACAGTACTGACACCCACAACACATATATTTGCTACTTCGTTTCCAAATTGTTTCCTTGAGAACACTTGTAAACTTTCAGAAAAAGTATGATGTGAAAAAGACAAATGGAGCCCTTGGTTAGTGTATCTATGGAATGCTTGATTTAGGAAATCTAATTCATCCAGTATTCACCTGCACTAGAAGTACTGCCTATGCCCAAAAGATTAGCAAGATCCAAACTGTGTAATAATTTACTGATATCTGAGAACCAGGACATACAATAAACTCTAAGGGTGTGGCTGCTTAAGTGTGAAATGGAGTTTTAAGGAATATTTACAGTGCAAAACCCAAACAAACAAAACCCATAGGAAGGTGTCTCAGAGTTAGGGTCAACGTACATGGGTTCTCACTACAGGGCTTTAAAATAGCAGTGTAGATGTTCCTGCTTGGGCTGGAGCCCAGGCTCAGAAACCAGCGATGGGAGTGGGTCTCAAAGCCTGGGCTCCAACCTGAGCAGAATGTCTACACAGGTATTTTTAGTGCTGTAACCTGACCCTCACAAACCTAAGTCAGTTGACCCAGACTTTGAAACTCACTGCTGCGGTGTTGTTGTTGTTGTTGGGTTTTTTTTGCAGTGTTGATGTATGGTCAGATAGTTTCTAGTTGCAACAGAGGAATGGGCAGACCACCTGGTAGAGTTAGGTTGGGGATGTATGCATTTAGTTCAAGCAGAAATATTTGTGCTCAGCCAAGTCCTTTCTTTTATTACAGCCTCTGCTGAATTTGTTTTAGAGAAATAGTGGCTGGACAAAGGAAAGGTGGCTAATTTACTGGAAGCTCAGATTTCAAAATATAATTTTCATTTGTCATATAATTTAAAATTAGTGTTACCATTTTCTGTGAACTCTTAACAAAAAGACTGGGAAGGAAATTACATCACAATAAGGTTAGATACTTTTTTTAAGGTGCCTCCTGCCTCTGGACATGATCCTGCAAGGTGCTGAGCTACTGTAGGTATGAAGGGCCCTCATAAACTTCCCCAATGTCAATCTCAATGACTTATTTGTGAGCTGGGTCAGTCCAGAACACTCAGCACGTCCAGGAGTTGCTCAGTACTTTGCAGGACCAGATATAATGCCCACCCAAGTCAATTGAAAGTCTCCCATTGACCTCAGTGAGACCCTAGGAACATGTAAATCTCACTGGAATTTGTCATCTTGAGAATTCAGCTGCATACAGGCAGATTCAACATGTCACATTCAGAGGGAATTCAGGCAATGGCTTTGTAATCAATGCCCTCCTGCAGTGTTAAGTTACCTGTGTTACAGATCCACCAGTATATTTTTAAAGGTTACAGGTGTCTCTGTAAGTTTGCTCATTCTCACAAAACAACAAGCAAACATGAATTTAAGTTAACAGAGACAGCAGAGCAACTTAAACTTTAATGCACTAATAGCTGGATGCATATTTGTTTTGCAGAATTTATACTTTTGGAGAGTAGTAGCATGTTTTCTTTTCTTTTGGGTAAGCTCCCTAGGTACTTCAGACATTTTAAATGATTGTGTAGGTTTAGTAACAGCAACGTGAAATCAAGAATGTTCAGTAAAAACGCAAGGCAGAATTCATGGCACATTTACAGCACAGACATACAAAGAACATTATATGTTGTATCTAATGCTATATCCAATGTACCTTTAGCTGGTGGCTTCTTCACTTTTTTAGTAATAGAAATTGGTAATATTTCTTCTATGACTACTCTCTCGGGAACATCAGGCGCTTTAAAGATACAGAATATTTACATTTAAGAACTTTAAAAAACAATGTACAGAAGCATAAATACTAGAGGCAAGAAGTAGAACACTAATACACAATGGTGTAATTCAACAATGCAGAAGAAAGATATATAAAAAAAGCTATCTAACTTATATGTGGCTCACAGATCACCAAGGCAACTGCAGATTGATGAGGTATTATGGAAGCATTAAATCATAATTTAATACAACAATAACAAAAAGACATAACATATCTCAACATATACATATGAGCAGATGCTCTTTGCTGTACCCACTTCTGCCAAAAGTGCATTTCTACACATTCCAAGTCAGAGCTCTGGTACAAAATCCAATCAAATCCTGAGAAAATTCAGCCCCTCTGTGACCTCAGTGACTGCCCCTTTCCATATGAGGAGAGCAGGGTCCTTCACACAAATGTGGCTCTGTGGCTCTCTTTGAGATTCTCCAGTAAATACAGCAAGAGCCCTCTGACAGCCAC
>NW_020708983.1:0-1651 GCF_002925995.2 Terrapene triunguis
GAGTGGATTTTATCTATTTTGCTTATTATTCAAAGAAGGATAAGGATGAGGCAGATGGTATGTGGACAGAGTTTAAATCTGGGTACATTAATGTCAAAAATCCAATAGCACTGGTAAAGTATCTCAATTTCACTGTGTAAGCAATTTGCAAAATTTCCCACCCATGCTTAGAGCTGGACACCAAGCTACATGTTGGGAAGGAATTCAGACATCCTCCAGTGGTAGTGGGGTAGGTGTCATATGTTTTGTTTTCTACTGAATGACGTATGACTCAAAATCCTTTCTGTATGGTTATTATAAATTAATAAATAGATAGCTTGGGCTTTGTTTTCATCCACATCTGTACTATCAACACTGTCAAGATGATGAGATGGGGATCCTGGTCATTTTAAGGTCTGAATGCTGGTATCATTGAAGGCGGCACACTCCTAGTTAAAAATCTATGGGCCAAATCAGCAGCTTGTATAAATCAACGCTGCACCATTGATTTGAATAGAACGATACCAGTTGAAATCTGCTGAGATTCTGGCCCTGTTATTACATGAATGGGCATCAAGGTGATAAAGAAAACTCACCCCTAAGCTTCTTGTTCTGGAGAAGATGACATGCACTTCCTATCATTAACAACAGCCAAGTTTGAGCCCAAAAGTTGTTGCCCTCTGATTGGCATGACAAACATTACTCTCTTCTGTGCTCGATGAAGTCTCAAACATCTTCCTAAAGAGACTTGTTTAAAAAAAAAAAAAAAGGTGACCAATGAGGATGTTGGTAGAAAGCATCAAATGTGACAAATTAGATGAGGTGACAGAAAGTTGATGAATACTTTTCATATGACCCTAAAAATAGCAAAGAGGTGTTTGCACATTGACACTTTTATAATGGCAGATGGATATGCATGACCTAAGTTTTAAGACAGGTGTCAAGAATATTGATGGGTGGAGTAAGGAAGATTATTTTGCTGGCACTAGTACAGGAGACTGTTTGCATGATTAATGATGTTTCTCAGGTTTCTTTCTCCTAGGAGAAGTAGGGGGGTTGCAACTTTGCCACCCAAAAGAATAAAAGAATTCTGGCTGAGAGGAGAAACATGGCTTTTCCCACAAACAAAATACCCCTTTCTTCTGGGGTGAAGGAATGGGGACAAAAAGGTGCAAGTTACCTTAATGGCCAAGAGGATTCTGCCTGGCTGCATGCCTGTGATTATCTTTCACGTTAAGAAAGGTGGAGACCTAAAATAGTGCATGTGATTTGTGTATAGCTTTCAAGCACCACACAGAGTGTATGTGGAGCTGAAAGACATGGGAAAGAAGAGTGGCTTAGGAAGTGCCAACATGCCCATGGGATGAATGCATAGCACAGAATCAAAGGAAATGACAACAGAAAACTCATGAGCTATGAGCAATACAGAACAATTTGTATGGGAGGGTGGGGTGCCAAGAGCCATTGAACCAAACTGTAAACCCTGCATTTGATGGAAACCACTTCAAGCAAGGGGGTGCAGCAGCACCCCTAGTTCCAGCAAAAAGGAAAAAGGGCATCGTGGTGTCTTATGCTTACTGCCTTTCAGTGATTGCCGTACCAACTGTGCTCAGTTTACAACTAAAGAACTGCAAATCCCTATCTACCTGAAACTCCACACAATGAAAACAGA
>NW_020708984.1:0-275 GCF_002925995.2 Terrapene triunguis
GAATTTTTCAAGGGAGGTATATAAAAAGAATCCGTTTCAGAAGAACTTATATGAAATTTTTCAAAAAGTTCCAGTCCCACCTCCCAGGGGCTTTTCAGTTTTCTGGGTCTGCAGCAGCCTGCTGGGCAGGCCAGGGCCGGCTCTGGCTTTTTTGCTGCCCCAGGCAAAAAAGCCTCTGGCCGCCCCCCCCCACCTGCGGCCAGAGCGCCGGGGGCAGGGCGGCGAGCCCCGGCGGGGGCTCCGCTCTCCCCCGGCGGCCAGAGCGCCAGGGGCAG
>NW_020708984.1:375-1033 GCF_002925995.2 Terrapene triunguis
GGCAGCCGGGGGGGAGGGCGGCCAGAGCGCTGGGGGGAGGGCGGTGAGCCCGGCTGTGGCCCCGCTCTCCCCGGGGCCGGAGCGCCGCGCCGCCCCCCTCCAGGTGCCGCCCCAAGCACAAGCTTGGTGGGCTGGTGCGTGGAGCCGGCCCTGGGGCAGGCTGTCGAGGAGCCTGAGAGCTGGGGCTCCCAGGGCTTTCTGAGTTCTCAGTAGCCTGCCTATCGAGCTACTTGGAAGCCTGGAAGCTTGAGCTCCCCAGGAGCTTGCCAGATGTGCTGCCGAGGTGCTGAGAGGCTGGAAGCCCTGAGATCCCCAGCTCTGTGGCAGTCCACCAGGTGAGCTAGTGAGGAGCCTGGAAGGCCACGGAGCTTGATCTACCTGGTAGCCAGCAAGGCATGCTGCTGAGGAGGCAGGAAACAAAGTAGGCGTCTGTCGGAAACATGACTGTTTTTTGTCAAAATCAAAACATTCCCAGTGGAGTGTTTCAATTTCGATTAAAAACGGTTTGTTAGAAAATTGCCAACAGCTCTGTTGCCAAACATGGAACACAATGTGTGATAAAGACCCAAAATGAGGGACACAAAAAATTACTCATGCAGGAATCTGAAAATGATGTGGGATTCTTTCCTTCGGTGAAAATAACTTTTTCTATAATCTC
>NW_020708985.1:0-39000 GCF_002925995.2 Terrapene triunguis
CAGCTTCGGAGCAAAGTGAGAGCAGTTTCTCTCCCCTCCCGCCCCCCCGCCCTTCAGACCGTTTCCTGAACCCACGTGACCCTAATTCAGCTTTCTCTTCCCAAAGAAGGGTAAAGTTTTGCTTTCCGTTCCCTGTAGGAAGCGCCTTTTAATAAAGAGCAGCAGTTTCTACTCTGCATCTACGTGCCTCTGGTTGGGGGAGGGGAAGTGGTTTGTTTATAAGACTAGGGGTCGCATTCGGAGCTCACTTAAGGTCTGATCTAACACCCTTTTACAATCAATTGGAAGGTTCAATGGGCTTTGGGTTGCTAGTGGGAGGAACCCCAACCTGTAACTGACTCCACACCGGTCGACCTCCGTGCAGCAGCTTGGGGCCTCATTAGTCAACGAGGCTCCAGGCGAGTCAGGTGCAGGATCAGGGCCCCTGATGGATTTGTGCTTGTGAAGGGCTGTGCGAGCAAGACCCAAATCAGCCCTGGGCTTTTGCTCCTGAAGGAGAGAAGAAAGAGTTAAGGCTGTACATCAGGCTGCAAAAAGTTCAAGCAAAGAAAAAAAAAAATCTTTGGCACATCTCCTAAATTTCTCATTGCAGCCCAAGGCCCATCCCACTTAAAAAAAAAAAAATAAAAGAGAGAGAGAAAGAAGCAATTTCACTTCTCCTTTTCCCAAACACCTAGCAGCCACTTTTATTATTTATTTACCTCCCCTTTTTGTGCAAGGTCTTTTTTTCTCATTTAGTCCGACAAAGATTGTCCTCCCGGAATGACCTTTTTTCTTTTTCTTTTCTCTCTTCCTCTTCCCACTCCCTCTGGGCTATTGCCCTCATGCCACTAACTAGATAACACACTCGATCAGAGATTTTTTAAAAAATCATTGCAAAGGCACTAGGGCTGATAGTGGCATCAATCCTAACCTGACACGGGCTAGGGTCAACCATTTATCTCTTCACATTGCCTGTGGTTACTGCGGCAGCCATCTTGGAGCTCTACAGTTTAACAACCTTGCAGAAGGTACCTCTGTCAGCACTGATATCATCTGCACCCCCAAGACTGGCTTTTTTGGTTTTATTTTGTTGGGTTTTATTTTTTTTTTTTTTTTTAACAATAGACTTTTTTGTGGCTTGCAAATCTTTTAGGGATTAGTGGGCCCCTCAGAGGGTATCTCCGTACCAGGTTAACAGGTTACAGAATGTAGAAAGTGAATAATCTTGGGGGGAAGGGAGGGGCTGAGATTTACAAAATAAGTTTAGAAAAATATGTCTTTTTGTAAACAATAAGAATAATTAATCAAAAAACAGTTTCAACCAGCCCTACTCCTAAGTCTCAAGCCAGTATGTTAATCACAAGATCATCCTTCCTCAGTTTCATTGATTATTTTGTGTGTGAGAGTGAAAGTTGGGGAGGAGGGGGGAGAGGGAATGGGATGTGGGAAGAGGTTGAGGGGAAATGGGAGAAAACCTATACTATTAATGTGTTATGAGTTTGGGGAGCTGATTTGTTTTCATATCAATATAAACTGGCAGGGGTTGGTTTGGAACCCACATTAACGTTTGCTACTTAAACACAGCAGCATTGGGTACTGCCTGAGAACCAGGCTGCTGCTGCTGCTAAATACTTCCCAGCAGACAGTTCTTTCCATGGGTAGAGCTGAAAAGCGGAGACGTGTCATTAACCCCATTTCACAGGTGGGGAAAGTGAAATGCAGATTTCAGGTGACTTGGCCAAGGTCATACAGGGAGCCAGTGGGAAAGCCTCGAATAGAACTCAGGCTCCCGACTAGCTTCTCACCTCTCCCCTGACAGCTGTTGACAGAGCAGCCCCCAGTCCTTGTATACTGTCCTCAATAGGCCTCCATTCCCTTACAAAAGCTAGACCTTGGGGCACATCCTAGGACCTCTGAGACTTGCATTCACATCTTTGCTCTGCCACAGGCTTCCTGTGTGACTTTAAACAAGTCACTTAGTCTCTTAGTCTCCGCGAGAGGCGGTAGCTTTGTCGGTGGGAGAAGCTCTCCTATCTACATAGCACTGTCTCCACGGCGGGTTAAGGTCGGTATAACTACATTGCTCAGGGGTGTGGATTTTTTACATCCCTGAATGATGTAGTTATACTGAAGTAAGTGTACTGTGTAGACCTGGTCTTAGAAAGATAAGACAAGGCA
Organism: Terrapene triunguis; assembly: GCF_002925995.2. Classification (NCBI taxonomy): domain Eukaryota; kingdom Metazoa; phylum Chordata; order Testudines; family Emydidae; genus Terrapene; species Terrapene triunguis. The sequence continues at coordinate 2,161 of NW_020708985.1, forward strand.
GACACAAATTCTCCTGGATTCTCATCGTAGACTGCTGTATTTAGAGGTATAGCAACAGGTGGGTTGACACTGGGGGCATGCCAGGAAAATTATTATTATTTGTATTGAAGGAGCACCTCGGAGCCCCATTATGGTAGGCACTGTACACACACAAACAAGAAAAAAGGATGAGCCCTCCCCCAAAGAGCTTACAGTCTAAATACAAGAAAAGAGACAACAAATGAATGCAGACAGGTAGATGGAGGAGTACAAGGAAACAATGAGACAGTGTTGGTCAGAATGATAGGCACCGCCTGCCTAACCACTGTCAAGTCTTTTGTAGGCATCATGGCAAAGGAGAGTTTTGAGGAGGGGATCTAAGAGTGGTCGCCCTTCATGCCAGGGTTAGGATTTTCAGGCAAACGGGACAAGGTGAAGGAATGAGAAGAGGATGGAAAGGGAGTGAGGAAGCAAGAGGGCTTGGTGGAAGAGAAAGGGCATGGGAGAAGCCTGAGAGGATGGTGCCGCTGTGAGAAGCTTTGCTGGCAAGGAGGAAATGCTGAACATTCCTGGCCATTAATAATGATAATAAATTTCAACTATTAGGCTCCAGTACCTCACAAGGACGTAGGCACTCACAGAATGAAACTGAAAACACAACCGACCACAAAATGGGCGAGCAGTGTACGAGCAGGAGTGACAAAATGCCAACATCTCATCCTTAACATGCAATAGGTGGACACCCCACTGCCCTCCAGACAATAATGAGCAGCCCTAAAATGGTCTTGCCTGGAAGAATATCATGGATTTGCTCTGCTGAATGAGGAGGAAGAGTATTCCAGAGCTGCAGGACCAATGGAGAAGAACCTACCTCCCATTCTTTCTAGTCTGTACAGTATGCAGGGATCGTCAGCAGGCCCAATCTGAGTGGTACCATTGGAAACAGTTCCCCAGGCAGAGCCTTGTCCTGCAAGACACTGAGTGTACTCAGTTCTCAGTGAATTCACCAGGAGTCAAAAGTGCCCAGAACCTCTCCGGAAGATCTCACAGCATCTTGTGTGACTGGACCCACAGACTGGTCCCGTGCTGGTTTAAATAGACAAGGCCATGCTGGGTCAAACCAATGATCCCTCTAGTCCAGGATACTCTCTCCAATACCAGATGCTTCACAGGAAGATGCAAGCTACCCTATTATAGACAATTGTGGAGCTGCCCAGAGTGGAAAGTTGCTTCCTAATCACAAGCAGTTAGTAGTCTGCTCATGCCCTGAAGCATGAGGGTTAACATCCCTTATAAATTTTTGACTTTAACTAATATAACTGGGGCTCTTCTTATTGCTCCTATACTAAAATACTCCACTAAGAGCCAGATTCTCTGGTGTGGCCAAGCTATGCTTGGTACAGGAGTGGGTGGAGATGTGGGATGTAAGACAAAGACCATCTTTGCTCTATCCTAAAGCCCACCTAAGACAAGTGAAAAAGAAGGTGAGAGGAAAGGGAGACTATCAAATAGATATAATTTTATAGCTATATATAAATTTGCACTTCCCTTCCTGGTCATTGTTATAGGGGAAGCAGATAGCTATATTATAAATCATATTTATATTTAATATATATTACCTAATATTTTAAGTCAGACCAACCAGCCTCCAATGTCTTCCCAAGTGACTGAACGCCAACTCAGGCAGCTTGGCCATCTGCTTCATATGCCAGAGTCCATGCCAGCCTGCCAACTGTATGTGTTTGAGCCAACAAATCGGGATGGAGAAGACCTCACAGCCGGCTTCACACTCTGGCGGGATGTCATGGCTTTCCACCTCACCCACAAGATAGAGCAGGCCACAACATTGGCAAGAGACCAGGCTCCCTGGAAGTGGGTGACCCGAAACGTGCACTCTATGCTCCATGAGCAGGAAAATTAATGAAATGAATAAAAGGTAGTTATAGTGGGTTGCCTTATACTCTATCCAGGCCAGTACATGGGGAGGGAGGATGGCAGGTAAGGTAAGTGTAAATCAAAAGCAAAGACCATAGTTAAGCTTTGCAGAGTTGTCTAAAGGATTAGGAGACCCAATTCCCATTGAAATTAATGGAAGTTGAGCATCCAGGTCTCCTAAGTAGGTACGGAAATCTCAGCCATAGCCTTTCCTTTACTTCATCTTCAGTGACTAATGTAGACAGCCAACCTGTGCAGAGACACCCACAGTATTAATCTTTGGGCTAAGAAATCACAGATCTTCAACTTTCTAAGCCACTACTTAAACCTCACATCCTTCCTGTATTCTCATCTTTAAAAACAAATTAAAGGAAGCACAGCTTACACAGGCATAGCTGTACTCCTGTATAGCATTTTTATCTAGCACGTTATTTTTATTACCCTTCTATTCCTTAATAGGATCCCCTCAAGGGTTGGGCTGTAACAAATTCACTACCATACCAGTTAGGTTTTCCAACGATTGACTTAATATATGTGGCATGTGCCCAACGATATACATTATACCACCCATCTGGGCCAGAGGAGGAGGGGAGTCAGTACAAGGAAAACATTGCTCAAACAGCATGCTTGCATGATGATTAGGTCTGGTCCAGTGATCTGGAATAATAATCTGAAGGCTCACTAAGCATAATAGTTCAGAGACGCCCAAGTCTGGTCAAACCTTCCCATGAGCATCCTCTCCTTGTGTTATCAGCATGTTTTACACATCTCATCAGTGTCACGGTGGCTGACAACTCATTATGCACCAGAGGTAAAGTGGACAGGTAGTGACTGAGCATTAGAACATTTTTTTTTATTTGTATCTTGCCATTACTCAGTGTATCATGAAACTGTGAGCTAATTAAGTCCTGTGGGATAGACAATCAGAGCTTTTTATTATTATTTTAAATAGGCTAAATTGCATTATATACAGATATAAAAAAAAAAAAGATTCCACAGCTCTTCCCCCAGTTAATAACTGAGCAATTTACAAATGTTAATAGAATGCTGGGGCAGAGGCTTGTTATTTTGCATGCATGACCTAATTAAATCATATGGTGGCATGTATTTCAAACACAATACAGATGAGAGATGGGAGTCTGAAATAAAATCCCCGTTTTCCAAAATCTCTGGCCCCATCCTCAGGGACGTTCAAACACAGACCTAAGCTTAGTGACTGGTTCTGATCTCTATAAAGGGCCAAAGCAACACCATGAAATTTGAGGGCACTGTCATCTGGATCAGAACGTCACAACCAACGGGGTAAAGTCTCCACCTCTAAACCTGCTTTGGGACATTAGAAATATGCAGCTAAATCCAAGACGGATTTAAAAACAATAGGTTAGGGATTAATCCTGAAGGGGCAAGTTATCAGCTGGAGTAAATTGTCCCAGCTCCATTGAAGTCAACAGAGCCATGATAATTTACATAAGATGATGATCTGCCCCACAGTCTTCAGTGGGAATTTTGCTTGAACAAGGAATTTAGGATCCTGGGACTGACAGAGCTTCCGACCAATCAGACAGCTCCAGATCAGGCCAATGGGAAGTAGCTAGTCCCCCAAGTCAGTCTGATTGACCTGGCAGCCAGGCCAACCTGGGAGCCTCAGCTCAGGTCCCAGCCTTTGTATGTGCTGGGGGAAGGGGAGACAGCGAGAGCAGCCCCAGGTGGGGTGAGTTGCTGTAGCTGGATACCCAGAAGGGAGGAGCAGCAGCGCAAGAGCCAAGGTGTGGAGCAAGGGTCGGCGCAGACACCGGGGACCCGCACTAATAGGGTTGCCAACTTTCTAATTGCACAAAACCGAACACCCTTGCCCTGCCCCTGCCACGCCTCTACGCCGAGGCCCCACCCCTGCCCTGCCCCTTCTCAGAGTCCCCACTCCCTCCAGCCCCACTCCCTCCATCGCTCACTCTCCCCCACCCTCACTCACTTTCACTGGAGTGGGGCAGGGGGTTGGGGTGCAGGAGGGGGTGAGGGCTCCAAGCTGGGGTGTGTGTGCTCTGGGGTGGGGCCAGAAATGAGGGGTTCAGGGTGCCAGAGGGGGCTCCAGGCTGGGGCAGGAGGTTGGAGTGTGTGAGGGGGTGAGGGCTCTGGCTGTGGATGCAGGCTTTGGAGTGGGGCTGGGGGTGCAGGAAGGGGCTCTGGGCTGGGGCCAAGAGGTTTGGAGTATGGGAGAAGCCTCAGGGCTGGGGCAGGGGGTTGGAGTGTGGGAGGGAGGGAGGGTTCTGGCTGGGTGTGTGCGCTCTAGGGCGGGGACAGGGATGAGGGGTTTCAGGTGCAGGAGGGGGCTCTGGGCTGGGTCTAGGGGTTTGAAGTGTGGAAGGGGGCTCAGGGCTGGGGCAGGGTGTTGGGGTGCAGGTGCGGGTGCGGGATCTGGGAGGGAGTTAGAGTGCGGGAGGGGGTTCCGACCCAGGCTGGAGGGTCAGGGTGTGGCCTCCAGCCGGGCAGTGCTTACCTCAGGCGGCTCCCGGTTGGCGGTGCAAGAGGGCTAAGGCAGGCTCCCTGCCTGCCCTGGCTCAGTGCTGCTCCCGGAACCGGCTGGCATGTCCGGCCCCTAGGCAAAGGCACAACCAGGCAGCTCTGCGTGGTGCGCGCTGCCCACACCTGTAGGTGCCACCCCTGGAGCTCCCATTGGCCACAGTTCCTGGTCAATGGGAGCTGCAGAGCTGGCGCTCGGGGCAGGGACAGCACATGAAGCTTCACTGACCGCCCCTGCGCCTAGGGGCCGGACACGCCGCCCACTTCTGGGAGCAGCACTGAGCCAGGGCAGGCAGGCAGGGAGCCTGCCTTAGCCCCACTGCACCGCCGACTGGACTTTTAACAGTCTGGTCAGCAGTGCTGACTGGAGCCACCAGGGCCTCTTTTCAACTGGGCGTTCTGGTTGGAAATCGGATGCCTGGCAACCCTACGCACTAAACAAGTGACAGGCTCAGCAGGGCAGGGCCCTGTAGAGGTGAGTGAACAACAGCACCAGAGATGGGGAGCTGTAGGGAGTGGGCAGGGAGGTCAGAGACACGTGATAAGGGAACGAGAGAGAGTCACAGAGAGCCAGCAAAGGAGAGTGAGTGGAGCAGACAGGAGGGGACGAGCTATGGGAGCCCAGTAACCCCTCACCACACAGTCCTGAGACCGGCCGCACAGGGAGCCATGAACAGCATTAGCCTGGGGAGTTCTGGCAGCCCCTGAGCCAGGGAGAAGGCAGCAAATACTGTGGGGTACTTGCAGCTGGTTGTACGGAAGATTTTCCGGTTCAGTCCTGGGGCAAAGCCCTGTGTGAGCAATGCACAGCCCAGATGATGGTGGCCCTGCCACGCAGCAGGCAGAGGAGTGCGGCGCTCAGAGGTCGATGGGTTTTCCTTTTCATGCTACCCTTGACTACGGCTTCCCTGGTAAGTACTCAGCTGGTGCATTCACCTGCTTTGGAGGTGGGTCTCTTTCATTCACTCAAGAGCACTGGGGAGCAGCATCTGGTGACCTTTCGAACCAGGGTCTCTGTTGTAGGGGAAGACTTGGGACTTGCACAAAAAGAGGAAAGGGGGGCTCAGGACATTGCTGTGATCATTTGTGTGGGAATCTGAGTGAAGCCATAACCAGGTGGGCAGAGCATTATTCCCATCACATACCCTTCGGGAACCATCAAACCAAAGAGCCAAGTTTCACCACCCCACAACAGAGACTATTACTGTTAAAAGTGTTTTTGTATGTGTGTACTCATCTAGAGTAAATACTTTAGCATGTCTGTTCATCTGAGTGTGGGAAGTAGTGTAAGGATTGCTTCAGTATATTTTACCATCTTTCAACTGCTTAGTATATTCTGAAACCTGCTAAGTTTTCTCCTATTTTTAGGCTGTTCCTGAGAAAGATAAATCTGTTTTCTTTGATTTGATGTTTTGCGTGTGCCCCTTTTTAACAGTTTGATTCAAGATAAAGCTACTACTCCAGTTAGGGATATGTTACTTATTGGGAGTCTGTCTAGTAGCGGGTGGGAGCACTCCACCTCACAGATGGATCTGACACGGGTAAGAGGAGTGACTGGGGAGGAGGTACCGTGAAGAGAGAGCAAAGTGATTTGGAAGCTTCTTCATCATAGTTTCCATTGTTCAGGCTCAGTCTGGGGTCTCACGAGCAGCTGTAAGGTCCCTCAAGAGGGAGGATAATTGGGTTGCAGCCTTAAACCCAACCCCTTAGTATTCTGGAGACCCAGTAGGCAGGGCCCTGCAAGTGTAGTTTCACTAGGTAAATCAGGGAAGAAAGTCCCTTGAAGTTACTACTATCCCAACCATCCTACAGGCAGGGAACTAAATCTAGCCTGTTCCTCTGGGAAATGCAGGGAGCAGGGAGCCACAGGTTGCTTCTCATCCCACCAAGATAAATTAGGGTGGATTAGGGTCCCATTTAAAATACTCCTGCCCCTAACCCCATTACACTTGGAATGCCCCTTTTGAGCTGATCAGTAAGAACTCCATCAAATCCCTCTCCAAGGCCGTCCCTGCTGTGACACCTACATGGAGTCAGCCAATTAACGACTGTTTTGCTTACGCATCAGTAGAACTGGTAGGAAAACGCTGAAGATTTTTCCAGGAAGGATGTCTGACATTTTTCTCCCACCTTCATGCTTCATTTGGGATCAGCTGATTTAATTGACCAATAATTTTACAAGTCTCTTGGGCACTTATATTGCCCCCATCACCATAATAGCAGAGCACATCACAGTCTTTAATGTAGTTCGCCTCACAATGCCTCTGTAAGGTAGGGTGCTGGGCAATGCTGTTATCCCCATTTTAAAGATGGGAAACCGAGGCACAGAAAGGCTAAGCAACTTACCGAAGCACAGGAAGTCTGTGGCAGAGCAGGGACTTGAATCCAAATCTCAAGCTTGTGCCCTAATCACTGGATCATCTTTCCTCACTAAAGAAATATTTGGAGCCATCATGAACTACCAAATTGTTTAACAACTACCCGGCAACCTCATGACCCTATTTTTATTGCCCTCATCCCTGCCGTTGTTTGTCACACTTATTTGTTGCATCTTGCCTCATATTAAATTCCAAGTTCTTTGGAGCAGGGACTGTCTCCTACTATGTGTCTGCCGAGCGCCCAGCACAATGGGGCCCTGTTCACAACTGGGGCATCTAGGTATTCCCACAATATAACTAAGATAATTGTTATAACGGTCCAGATATTCAGCTGGAGTATATCAGCAGACCATGAAGTCAGTGGAGCTACACAGATTTCCAGCAGCTGAGGATCAGCCCCAACCTCTGCAAAGTGATTTGAGATCCTCAATTGAAAGGCGCAATGGAAGTGGAAGGTCTCACTATAAAGAGGCAAAGTCCTGTTACTGCTATGGTATGTTGTGCTGCTTGTTAATAGTGCCATTATCCAAATACACAGGATGCTGTTAATGCATTTTACTGTCTGGTATTGAAGCTGGGGACTATTATTTCCAGTGGAAAGGCAAGGCCAGTTCACATGACATGATTTAAACCTCTATCGTGAAGCATGCATAAGCTGCAGTGGGTCATAAATCTTAACAGGATGCTGTCAACTAGAAAGGAACCAAAATTAAAACCATTTATCTGAACTCCCCCCCCCCCCATCACCCCACCAATTTAGGGGAGATGGATAAAATGAAGCCTACTTCCAAAACACCTCTAGATTCATTAAGCAGACCCCAAATCCAAGCATCCCTGTTTCTGCATCTCTCTCCCCTCGGTTTGTTCAAGCCACCCAGGACTTCATGATTTTCACTATGCTCCACAGCACAGCCACTAGCGGGGACAGAACTTGGATCTTCCTCTTGCTCCCAAAGCGCAGGCCTCAAGCACTCGAGTTAAAGAACAATCTGTTTTCAGTGTTGGGACTACAGAGTCTATCACGCATAGTTGTGTGTGTCATGGAACAGGTCTGATGCCCTCCAGTACCACCCAGTAGTTCATATACACCAGAGCCTGTGCTTTATGATACCATTGGGAATGAGTTCTGCATTTCATTTAGGGGAGGGGGGGAAAAAAAAGAGTAGCCGCCAAAGATTGGTCCGAAGAGGTCACCCTGCTGGCCCCACAGCAGTGCTGACCGGAAACTTTTCCCCTTTGCTGTGCAAACTACTGATATTATGATTAGTCGGGCTGATTAACAGATGAGGAAGTAAACAAAGCAACAAAAAGGGGGAATCATCCTGGCCCCTGCAAAGGGATAGAAGCCCAGGGAAATATGGTTGCCAACATGAAAGTGGACAACATCAACAGGGGGAAAAAATGTCTTATGTAGCCTTCTAGAGGCCAACACTATTGGCCTAGACCGAGTCTTCAAACAATGAGCAATAACAAAATTAAAATGTTTTAAGGGAGTGGAGAGTAACAATATCACTTTAAGAGATTCAGCTGTAGTAATAACCCTAGCACCCTTCATCCAAAAGAGCATTACAAACAACAGGCCAAATTCAGAGAATTTTGACCCAATCAGGACTTCAGAATTTGGTTCTATATACATACAGGAATCACTAGGCCATGGCAGTGCAGCTCCTTCTGGGGTGGAGGGCATCAGCTAGATGGCACAATGCATAATGATAGGGAGGTGGAAATTTCAGCCAAGAACAGCAGGGTTAAAAGTTACCACAAAATCTTTAATATCAGCACAGAGCAAAGAGGACCTCTGTTTTCTAGGTCTCATCCATGCTCAGTAGATTACATGATACTCTGTTTCTCTGAGGATTTATCAAGCATAAAAGGCACAGCTGATGCTGCTGAGTGGATTGAGGGGTCTGCCTCATCTCACTCACACCAGTTTTTACATGGCTATAACTCAACTGACTCCAAAAGAGTTACTCCTGTATCACACCAGCGCAAATGGAAAGCGAATCAGACCAATGTGTTGCAAACATGCTTACACAACTAAGCCATTCCCACCATCATGAGAACAGCAGCTTTGAACACAGCCTGACACGCCCATGCAGTCTGTTTGGGAGATTCTGAGCAAATAACATTTCGGGTGAGGGTAGGGGTGAGGAGACATTTTACGTTTACCAAACTCTCCACACCACCTGCACTTCAGCAGCTATGATGAATTTGTTTCATCTATAGTGTTCTCTGCCACTTCACACCCTTGAGATTTTGAAGGGAGATCAAGAAAGTGGCTCACAGATTTGCAATTAAAATTGAGACCATTTTTAAAAAGGGCGGAAGGGATAAATTTTGTTCCCTGATTATGACACACTCTCTCTCTCATACACACCGACCCATCTTTCAAAGAGCAAACAGGTACAAACAAATGCATCAAAAGAGATTATTTGGGCTGAACCACTGCTTAATGTTCAGGCTCCAAAGGCAACTTAGAACTCCTAATCCCCTGAGCTGGGATCTTTGACAAAGGGATGTAGATAAGGGGGAAACTACATTAGGAACAGAGCTGGCATTTGTACATAGAAAGGAGAGTCTAAAAAGAAAAAAAAGACATAAGCTATAAAGGAAGTTAAAGGAAACAAGGCAGCCCTCATTTATATTTGATCAATATGTGATTAACCATAGTTAACCATTAATTCATCTGCTGTGCATTAGAACTGCTGTTCAAAGTTGGAGAGCATTTAATATTATATATTGCCACTGCTCAGCCTAAATTGTTTTTTTTCCCTTTAAATGTACACAATATTACAGATTTAATTTTAAGCTGTTTGAATCAGTCTGTAAAAAAGATTTGATTATACCTGAGTGTTCTGGCCCCAGTTTTTCCGTATCTCAGTAATCTTGGCGGTAATTGGCTGATTAGCTCCCTCACACTCCATCTCTGCCTCAGTTTCCATGGTAATGTTACAGGAGCTATTATAGATGAGAACTTCATCTCTTTCCACTTTAGGGCTGAAACGAGAAGGGAGGTTAAATGGGGTGTCATCAATCTTAATGAAATGCAATTATTTTTACTCTTATTAATCATTGCAAGCCATTAGCTTGTGGCAACTCCTGCCCACCATTTGTCAAACTTTGCAAATTTCTGTAATTTTGTTTCCATTCTTTTATTGTTTATTTGTTTCCCCCCACCCTGTATCTGCAAACCCTCCCGATGACAACACATGCAGTAAATATCTCTCAGTGATGCCTTTCAGTTTCACAAAACAGTTACAAATGCTAGCAAATGCTCTTCCAGGACCAAGGGAAGGAGGTAAGTGCAGATAAGGACTAAGGAATTGCCACTGTGAGAGTCAAAGATGGAAGCATACACCGAGCAGGGTTTGTTTGGATCCCCCCCACCCCCCTTTCCCTATCTTATTCACACTTAGCAATGGGGAATGAATAACTTGCTACTCCCTTAGGGCAAGCGGAGAAATTGGAAAACCACACAACTGGCTAACTGGTCCCTAATTCCAACTGTGAAAAAATGAGCTCATTTAGGGTTCCAATTCCTGCTCCCCAGCTGATTGCAATGATGCTTTGTTGCTAGCACTGGAACATTAACTTAGTAAATTAATTAAACTTACTTAACAGCCCAGACTAAGCAGATTCGATATATGTGCCAGTTACACGAAGACACTTGCTCCAAAGGCTTCTGTCACGCAGAGAGAAGAAGGAGCAGCAAAGGTAATAGGTAAAGGGTGTTCTTACTGGGTCTTGCTGCTGACAGCTGCTCACTTTGGTAGCATTTTACTATGGGGAGCTGTGAAGGTCTGATCCAAAGTCCCTTGAAAGCAATGGAAAGCCTCCCAGTTCACTTAACTGAGCTTTGGATCAGGCCCAGGAAGTAGACGTCCCATTTTCATGTCTGGCTGCAATTTGCATTCCTTTCCCCAGCTCTCCTCCTTTCCCGCCCCAAAAATTCAGTGAATGTGTTTGTGGATTTGTGTGTGAATTTAGATCTGATTTCAGAAAAATGAAGTTCCCGGTTTATCCACAAACCCATCCCAACACAGTGGGCAGCAGTACTACTCAACCTCAACCCAAAGGCAGTCTCTCTCAGCCACTGTACCTATTACAGAGAAGAGAACTCAGTCTCTGGGCCTGATTCTCCACCGCCTTTCACCTTGTGCAGTCATTTACACCCGCTCAAAAATGCTGACCACTCTGAATTGGTCATATTAATCGCCCATTGTACACAGGTATAAATGGTGACACAAGGTACAAGGCAATGGCGAATCAAGCCTGCTAAGTCAATTCAATCTATTTGGCAGTAGTTTTTGCGATGCGGGTATCTAGTCACTGGGAATTTGGATGGAGACAATCAAACTCTTTTCTCAGAGCAAATTCAGAAATAACAGGTAAGGGTTTAAGCTGATGTAACTTACATGATGGGGGGCTAAAAAGAGATGAGCTACAACATTGTTCTACGATGCACCTCGGGCCAGATTGACAAAAGGGCCAAAGCGGGTTAGTGGCTTACCCTAAGTGAAATCAACCCATCTGAAAATCTGGCCCTTAACTTGCTTGGGAGTACCAGGATCCCAACCAACTGATGAATCTGCAGTTTTCAAACCATGCCATTGTTCAAGGAGACAGCAGCCATGGCAGTGGGTTTGGGGGATGTTTGTTTCATTGCCATTTTTTAGCACAATCGGTGGTGTATTAAAGACAGAGTTGCGTTAACAAAAACCGTTGCAGGTATCGGAGCCATTTTAACAATGATTTTGTATTTATTTATTTATTTAAATAAATCGCTCCCTCCACCACATCAATAACAGAAAGTCAGCCTTAAGGAACAGCATTAGCTTCCTGATAGCAACACTTTGAGAACTATTCTTGTCCTGTACAGTAATTTAGTGAGATGAGGGTATCTTTCAAGGCTGCATCATATTTTCTGCTGCAAGAAAAAAATTTATCCTTTAAATAGCCAACATTTTTATGAGGAGATGGCTATATCCAATGCGATAAACAAACTAAGGGCTGCATCCAGCTTGCATGGAAGTCAATGGGGCTCTCGCAAGAGACAGGAATGGGAGTTTAATCTGATCTTACATTGGGAATTAATGTATAGGTAATGGACACACTCTGTATGATCCTGGGTTAACCACAACAGTAACAGTTACTTCATTTCTGGGCACCTCACTGCTGGACAATGATTAACGAAGTGGTGAGCTTAAAGAAGTGCAACAAAAATAATCAGAGCTGGAGGGACAAACTGAAGGTTAAGGGTCACATCCTGATCCCACTGACATCAATTGCAAAACTTGCATTCTGTTCAATGAAAGCTGGATTTGGCACTAAGAATTAAACACATATGGGTCTGACAGTCCTCATGGTTACACTAGTGGAAATCAGGAGTAGGTTCATTGAAGCCAGTGTGAAACTGGGGTGTGAAAAGACGCGATCACTAGAGGAAGACAACAGTTAGAGCTGAATAGGAAATGGCTGTCAAGTCCCACAAAATTTTTCACAATTTTGAATATTTTTCTCATCCTGAGTCTGGATAAGAAGCTAAAATATCGAACACTTCCACAAACAGATAATCAGGAGGAAAAAAAAAAGATCAGGTCAATCAAAATGTTTTGGTTCATTAATTTCAGAAGCTTTTGTTTCAAATTGTGACCTTTTTATGTATTACCTTTTTTTAAAAGCATAATTTAACTAAAGTTTAGACACAAAGTCATTTTGAACAGGAAAATGAAACTTTTTTGTTTTGAAAATGTTGAAAAGGGTCATTTCAACAAATTGCAATTTTGGAATTGGGAGATTCTTCAGAACTGACCCTTTCCCACACATTATTTCGGGTTCCACAAATTAGCATTTTCCAACAAGCCAAGTTTTGTCAGGAAATATTTGACCAGCTCTAATAACAAATCTATAATACTGGAAGAGTGTAAGTGTAACCCACACATCTCCTGGGTGTGGTTTTCTGTCCCATCTAAAAAAGTGGCACTCAGACCACTCAGCCCTGGTCTACACTGGGGAGAGGGGAAGGGGAAGGATCGACCTAAGATATGCAACTTCAGCTACGAGAATAGTGTAGCTGAAGTCGACGTACCTTAGGTCGACTTACCTCGCATCCTTACGGCGCTGGGTCGACTGCCGCCGCTCCCCCGTCGACTCTGCTTCTGCCTCTCACCACGGTGGAGTACAGGAGTCGACGGCAGAGCGATCGGGGATCGATTTATCACATCTACACTAGATGTGATAAATCGTTCCCCGATAGATCGATCACTACCCACTGATCTGATCTGGCAGGTAGTGTAGACGTACCCTCAGAGAGAGAGATTGTGTCTGTTCTGCAGTCTTAACTAACAGCCAGCTGGCTATTAGCTCATGCAGTAGAGGCTCATGCATTTAGCTCCAGAGGCCCCAAGTTTGATCCCGCCCACTGACAACTGGGGTCTGTTGATGTTACATAAGCACCAAATGGAGAGAGGAATTATTTAGCATAGTAAACGGGGATGTGAACTTGCAGCATTCCTACTGTATTTTCCACTGCATGCATCTGATGGAATGGGCTTTAGCCCATGAAAGCTTATGCTCAAATAAATTTGTTGGTCTCTAAGGGGCCACAAGTACTCCTTGTTCTTTTTACTACAAAGTTAGGTTGGCTTAACTAAATTACTCCAGGCTGTGAGAAAATTCACACCCTGTGCGATGCAGTTAAGCTGACCTAAGTGGTGACATAGACACTGCTGGGTCGATGGAGATGGAAATGATGGTAGCACCACCTTTTGGGACATTTATAACTAGACTAGACAAAGCATGGCATAAAAGAACTATATGAGTTGGCAGGGAGAGAGAGACTGGATGACCTCAAAGGTCTTTTCTACCTTTCTGGATTCTATGAGCCAAACACTGAAGCCCTGACTATAGACCTGATTCTCCAGTGCCTTGTGTGGGCAAACCCACTAAAGTAGGGATGGTAGGCTTGATCTTCTCTGACACCACTGCAAACCAGGCATAGAGCCATTGGAGCATCCACGTCGATGGAATTACCCAGGTGTAAACCAGGTATAAGGGAGAGAAGAATCAGGACCCTATGTATTTATTTGTGTCTGTTAAGTGTCTAGAATAATCTGGTGCTATGTAAATCAGAAATAATAAAAAGCAATGGCACAGCTCCTTAGCTGGTGTCAATGAGTAACAGCTCCAGGATCTGCCCCAAGGAATCTGATTCTCTTCTGACCGCACTGACTTTATACAAATGTAAATCAGTTGACTCCAGGGAAGTTACTCTGCTTTATACTGATGTGAGCAAGAGGAGACTCAAAGCCCAGAAACCTCAAACCAGGCTAGTTTCATGTGGTTTTCGGGTTTTGGAAAAACATTTGCACAATGGTAGTCTTGTCCTCCTTGTTAAATGCATACTGTAATGCCTGCTGCTCTCATCTCGGGGTTTAAGTAACTCCCATTGATTAACTTGTATCTTGCAACAGGAGAAGATGGGGCCAGATTTTCAGCTGATGTAAATCAGAATAGTGCCACTGAAATCAATGGCATGATGCCAATTTATATCAGCTGAGAGTTTGGCTTAATTTACAGAAAATCTTGGGCCAATAACCTGGTTATGGTCTGTTTATCTATTTGGTTAGGAAGAAGGACTTAAAAAAAAAACAAATGGGAAAGTTTCATTCTCTTATTCTTTTCTCTCCACCCCTCCCCACCCCCACCACAAACTTATAGGACTAAATTCTTTGCCGGTGTAAACTGGCGTAGTTCCATTAACTTCAATGGAGTAGTTCCAATTTACACCAGCAAATTTGGCCCATGGTTTCCAAAGCCTAAAGCTACAGTAACTGTCTGTGCACCCTTGTTGAGTAAACAACATACAGCCTGCCAGATCCTCTGCGACTTTTTACCCATGAATCTCTTTGGAGAGGTGAAGGGGGAGGGGGAATCCCTTCTGGTTTTCATAATGACTAATCCTTTCCCCCCTTGGCATTCACCAGATGTTGCTTTGGATCAGAAGATAAATATTAAAATCTAAAGAGGAACAAAGCGGGCTGTTTACTAGATGGATTTTCTGAGGTCTCTTGAATGCTTTAAAAGATGTGGGGGGCAGATGCTTTGATATGCACACTGAATGGATTTCACAACCCAGTGGAGCACACCAACCTAGGAAATAGAAATCCACCTTCTCCATCGCCCAAGTCTGCAAACACTAAGTGTCTTCTGGGAGATGCTGAGCAGCACCAGGCCCACACTGCTGTGGGATAGAGCCAGGGCTAACCTGAAAAAGAGGCCAGCAAAAAGCGCCTGGGGTGAGTTGACTTTTGTCCTGTTATCCAGCAGAGAGTTGTCGTCACACAGGTATATGTAAGGCCTGGCTCCTGCTAGGCTGTATGCTCCTGCTGTGATATGGACGTCACACTGGATGTATGTGGTCCCAGCTCCTTTGCAGTCTTCTGAAGGATGGGTCAGGCCACAGAGAACGGCCAAGGACGCTGCAAAGACAGAAAGGAAAAAAAAACACTCACCCACATAAGCATCGGCACTGATGCAAGTTAGAACCATATGCTGTGCCACTGAAATCAATGGGAGTTTTGCTATTGCCTTCCATGGCAGAAGGGTCATGATTATTTTCCCAGCCTAACCCTTTGGGAACCACAACCCTCCATTCTCACGATCCATATGATCTATTTATGACTCTGCCCGTTGGGTTTGATCTCTTTTATCTGTGTGGATAATTATGATCCTTTGGCAGTATCTATCCAGATGCTCTTTAGAATAAAGTGACCCCTTGTGGGGGACAAAAGCAAGCCAGTGATTAGCTAAGGGGACGGGCATAACTGCTGCCTGGAGGAGATGGGCCATTGTTTGTTTACTTCAACCCAGCAGTACAGTATGTGCTCAGATCCTCGATTGTTCAGCGGAAAGGAAACATTCTCTACACTATTGTTCCTGTGGCTGGATCTGCACTTCATGAAGAGAGTGTTGTGCTCAACACGCTGGGGGTCTGAGTGGGCTAATGCAATTAGCCATTCACCGTTTGGAGACCGAGGTTCACATTGGGGAAAGCTGTTGGGATGGAAAGCACAAACCGACTGTGAACCTTTCACCAGGAAACGTTGTCTGGTGATAAAGTTCATTGCAGATTTGAAGCTCAGCCCTGGTTCAGTGAAAGCATCAACAGAGCTTTGCAGGCTTTTCAAAGGAATGGATTTGCAGTGGATTTGGAGCTTTTGCTTGGAATCTGTGTGAAACTTGAGGCTTTGCATGATTTTAACTCAATGGGTTTGGGGGTTTTATTAATTTGCTTTAAGAGGTTTGTTTGTTTGTTTTTTAAAGGATGGGTTTTGTGAACTGAAAGTCAGGTGGGAAGAGGTTTATGGGCCTACAGGAATATAAACCAGAGAACAAAATTCATTCAAAACCCTGAGGGTTTCATATAGCTCTGGGAGGATCTCCACCGAGCTAGCACTCAAACAATGAATAGCTGAAAGGAAGGATGGTCTTGTGCCAGTGATTGTTGTTTGCATTTCTATGGCTCATCAGAGATCAGGACCGGAGCTGGTTGGGAATTTTTCAGTAAAACTTTTTTGTTGTTAAAAATGCCGATTTGTTGAAACTGAAACTTTCACGTGAAAGGGCCAGCTTTGACAAATTTCTTGACTTGAAAAACATGTTGAAAAAAGGTTTTCAAGATGTCCCCTTCTGATGTTTTCAAAACAAAAAATTGTTCAAAAGGACTTTTCAGTTCAAAATTTAAGCTAATTGTACTACAAATAATTATTTTAATTAAAAATGGTTGAAAGTGGACTATTTTGAAATGATCCAAAAACAACACTTGATTGATCCCAAAAAATTCAGATTGTCAGTTCGCAAATGTTTTTTGAAATTTTGACTTTTTAATCCAGAGTTGGGATGAGAAAAATGTCTAAAATCAGGAAAAAGTTAATAGGACAGGAAAAGCATTTCCTGCCAAGCTCTAAGCAGGATACCATTGTTCTAGGACCAGTTCAAACACATATAAACTAAGCAATCCCTGCCTCAGAGTTTATCACAATCCAGGCATAAAACAAGAGACAACAGGTAGATAAGAGCATTGCCGGCAAATCGAGGGAAGTGATTATTCAGCACTGGTGAGGTCACATCTGGAGTATTGTGTCCAGTTTTGGGTCCCCCACTACAGCAAAGATGTGGACAAATTGGAGTGTCCAGCAGAGGGCAATGAAACTGATTAGGGGGCTGGGGCACATGACTTATGAGGAGAGGCTGAGGGAACCGGGCTTATTTAGTCTGCAGAAGAGAAGAGTGAGGGGGGATTTGATAGCAGCCTTCAACTGCCTGAAGCAGGGTTCCAAAGAGGATGGAGCTCGGCTGTTCTCAGTGGTGGCAGATGACAGAACAAGAAACAACGGTCTCAAGTTGCAGTGCAGGAGGTCTAGGTTGGATATTAGGAAACACTATTTCACTAGGAGGGTGGTGAAGCACTGGAACGGGTTACCTAGGGAGGTGGTGGAATCTTCATCCTTAGAGGTTTTTAAGGCCTGGCTTGACAAAGCCCTGGCTGGGATGATTTAGTTGGTGTTGGTCACCAGTTCAGCAGGAGGTTGGACTATATGACCTCCTGAGGTCTCTTCCAACCCTCATCTTCTATGATTCTATGAAGACAGAGCATAAGGTAGCAATGAGAAAATACTGATCAGCATAAGGAACAGTGGTCAAAGCACACCAGCTGTATAACCATTGTTGAATTTTTTTTAGACATCATGGCAGAGGAGAGTTTTCAGGAAGGATTTTAGGAAGAACAATGAGGTGGCTTTGCAGATGTTTACATGGAGTTCTTTCCAAACGTGAAAGGCGGCATGGTAGAAAGCACAAAGATGCTTGTTTAAAAATGTACTAATGGGTGATGGTAGCTGGGGTCATTGACGAGTAATGGAGTGGAGATGAGAGTAATCAATGTCTTGATATTGTTATGAGAGATGATGGGTATGGTGCCAGAGTCAGGCCAAGATTCAGAGCCAGAGTTGGGTGGGGCACAGAAGCAGGGACCTGGAACAAAGCAGGGATCAAGAGTCAGGTGAGAGGTCATGGTCTGATGTAGCACTCAGCCAAGGATTCAGGGGCATTGGTCAAAACGACAGGCATCTTGAGATAGTGTCCACAGTGGGTTTGAAAGGTGGTCTTCCACTTGTCCTCAGCTCTCATAGAATTCTGGAGAGAAAATGACCTTTAGTTTGTGCCAGTGGATGAGTGTGTTATGGAGGGTCAGCCAAGAAATACCCAAGATCGGGGAAAATGCCAGGAGTGAATAGCACTGAACTGAAGTGTCTTTCTGTGCTCTTCGCAGGGCTGGCTCCAGGCACCAGCGAAGGAAGCAGGTGCTTGGGGCAGCCAATGGAAAGGGGCGGCATGTCCGGGTCTTCGGTGGCAATTCGGCGGTGGGTCCCAGTCCCTCTTGGCAAAAAAGCTGGAGACAGCCCTGGCTCTTCGATGGTGACCAGAGGTACAGTCTCTCTGTCCACCAGACAGGAGAATGGGGGAACCTATCAACTGTCTCTGCTAGGTCCAGAAGGGGCCTGGGCCTTAGGGGGATCTGACCTGAGTCTATGAGGGGCTGCTGTGGAGAGATTGGAAGGGAGCACGCTGGGACACGTACTCATCCGGTAGTTGTAAATGCGGTGTTCGCTGGCAGAGTTCAGCACGTGTTCTGGATAGGTCCATGGCTCAAAACTCAGGGAAACATTTTGTCAAGGTTCCCAGGCCAGCCTCGTTCTTGGGGACTGGACTGACTTGTTTTCCTGGGTCTCTTAGGTTTGGATTCCTCATACAACAACCAGAAATATAATAAACCAGTTTGCCACAACAGAAACACAAGTTAAGATTGGCAGGCCAGAATAACCTGCAACTGCTTGACTTGAGAAGCAGGACTCAATAGCGGGAGGCACGACTGTGACAATGCCTCTCGTCTTTCTTCTCACTGCCCCCACAATCAATTATCAATCCAGGCCTCTGTTGCTCTGGACCAGGGGTCGGCAACCTTCGGCACGCGGCCCATCAGGGTAATCCGCTGGCAGGGCGCGAGACATTTGGTTTACATTGACCATCCGCAGGCACGGCCCTCCCGCAGCTCCCAGTGGCCACGGTTCACCATTCCCGGCCAATGGGAGCTGCGGGAAGTGTGATCATAAATGTATTGGTGAAATTTTTTCCATTCCAAAGAGTATTGCTAACAACTTTTTCAATATGAGCAGAGCCCTTCTCTGTCACGGGCAATGCACTGCTGCAAATAGAACAGATTGTCCCCCTTGCAGCATGGTATCTCCTAGGCCCAACTTGGATGTGTCATACTGCAGCATCAGGGGTTCATCTGCATTGTAGTATTTCAGAATGGGAGCCTTCCCAATAATCTTTTACTTTCCAGAATGCTTGCTCATTTTGATCCGTCCGCTCCTATGAGGTGTCTCAATGTGTCAGCTGTCTCAGGATCTCACAGATCTCAGACAGACAGCTGAAAAACTTTCCCAAATAACTGATCATTCCCAGGAGTTTTTGGACTCATTTAACATCACTGGGTCTTGGCATTTCTCTAATTGCCCTTATTTTCTCTGCGTCTACTTTCAGGCCTTTGGAGGTCAACAAATGTTCAATGTATGGCACCTTAGTTACTCTCAACTTGAGATTGTCCAAGTTCAATTTATTATTTTTTTCCCTGCATCTCTGTAAAAGAAGTGTAGTCATGATCTCATTGAGCTTGTTCTGGATCATCATCCTCTCCCACTATCAACACAACTGCTATTATCCAGATTCCCATCAAGCCCTCCAATATTTGGGTCAGACTGCTCTGGAATACCTCTGGTGCTGAACTGATTCCCATTGGCATCCTTAACCATCACTGTCTCCCAAGTGGAGTTGCACAAGTTGTCAAGTAACTGGATTTTTCATCCAATTCAATGTGCCAGAATCCATTTTTCATATCGCATTCTGTAAAAAGTCTCTCTTTAGACAGATCTGTTAATATGTCCTCAATTGTAGGCAGAGGGGAATGGCTCCATTTCAAATCTTTGGTTAAAGTCTTTGGGTCTATGCATATTCTCAGCTTTTCAGATGGCTTTCTTACGACAACAAGATTGCTTTTCTAGTTTGTGTTCTTCTCTACAGGATGAATAATTCCACAGTTCTGTAAGCTCTGTAGTTCGTCTTTCAATGGCTGTCATAATGCAATAGGTACTTTCCTTTTTTGGCAATTTAACTGGCTTCACACTGGTGTCAATCTATGTTTTATAAACACCATCTAACTGTCCATCTCCCTGAAACATATCTTGATACTCCCTCTGTATCATCTCCTAGTCCAAGGTAATATCATCCAATGTATCTTAGTCATCTTGCTATCCACTTTCATTATGTTATGGAACTGTACTTTTATCCGATTCACGGCTTAGACAGTCTTGCTGCCCAGAAGCAAAAGTGCTGTCTCATCGCCTATGACTACAAAGTCCAGTCTGTATTTTTTTCCTTGGATTTCCTAATTTAATTTTACATTTCCCCAATGGGTTTTAATGTGATCTGGTTGTACATTGTTAACAACTTGTTGGTCTCTTCCAACCATATGTCTGGGTTCACCAGACTGTGGCACAAGTTGTAACATTATCCCAATCAATCTAATTGAAATTGTATCACTTTCTTCCCAAATAACCTGGCTGCATACAACTGTTTCTGGTGCTTACGAGGGTCTTCTTGCACTATGTTTATCATCTGTTCGGTCACTCATACAATGTCCTCATACTCATTGTTGCTCTCTTTAGTTACTGTGTGTACCTTGGATTTGTTTTTCTTCTCTCTGGGGGAAAAAACAAACCCTTGGCTGCAAAATGATTACATTTTGTCAGAGATATGTCATTTTTTCCTCACAAGCTAGACACTTTTCTTTCTGTCTTTCATGGTTTCTCCCACAGTATTGACATGTGTCTGTAGCATTGTCATCTACTGATGTTGGATCTGGTTTTGATTTCTCTTTCTTATGTATGGCATGGACAAAGCTTTTCCCCAAAGTCAAGTCAGCTTCCCTCAGCAACCACTTTCATACTTGTAAGTCTCATATTTGGTCACACTATCCGGTCTCTTATCAATGAATCTTTAATATTTCCAAAACTGCATCTGGCTGCTAACATTTTTAAATCAGTGCTTTATTCATCTATATCCTCTCCAGCTGCTTGAGCCCAAGTCAAGAAATGATATCTTTCCACCATTTCATTCTTCCTGGGGTTAGAGAGAGTACCAAAACAGCCCATTATTGCTTTTAAGGTGTGCTGAGCCTGGGAAATTTCCACACAGAGTCTCACTTACCTCTCTCCTTTTTTCTCCAATCAGGTAATGAAACAGTTTTATTTTCACATCTTCTTTATCTTCCAGCGGGGTTAATTTCCTCTTTCCAGCTCTTCCACGCCTGAACTAAATTCTTCGCTTGCAGGTTCAATGCCCCCAGAGGCTTCAGACCCTCCATTTTTCTGTTATCCGCCTTGTCTTATAAAGCAAACTGTATACTCACAGAAGTATTCTGCTCTCTGCAGTGCAGCTCTGAATGGTCTCCCCACTGTCTAGGACTTGATTACCACTGCCACCATGTTTTAGGCTTTGTTGTATCTGGATCATCTGCTATATAAGATCTCACTCTGACATGGGATTAATTAAACTTCAGCTTCTCCAGCCTACTGGCTTCTCAGACAGTTCCCAAGGAGGTGTTGTTTTCAACGGTAGGCTGCGCAAAAGTGTCTGCTAGCACGATGAACTTACTCTTGCAGTGCCCGATTCTTGACAATCAGCTGTGAAAACCATGCTGCACAGCTTGGTTATCCATCTGGAGGGGCTTAATGGCTCATGCGGAGCCAGTACTCCCTGGGATAAGGAGCCGGACCTGCTCAGAGAGGTTGGTTTTCCAAGCAAACTGCCGTGGACCGGGAAGTCAGTCCTAGTGGTCAGAGCAGTGGTGGTCAGATGTAGTCACCAGAGCAGGAGTCAGGAGTCAGAGCCAGGGGTCAGAGCCGGAGATGGAGCCAGGGGTCAGACCATGGGTTGGAACTGGAGACAGTAGCCAGGGAAAGGGGGGGGGGCACAGAAGCAGGGATCTGGAACAAGGCAGGAAGGCAGGAGCCAGGCAAAGATCAGGAATCAGGTGAGAGGGCAAGGTCTCATGTAGCACTCAGCTAGGGATTCACCTAGTTGCTCCAAGAACTTCCTGTGTCTCCTTCTGGCTTAAAGAGCGAGACCGAGCCAATCAGAGAGGCCGGGCATCTCCTCCAATTAGGAGCTTTGGGGTCCGTGCTTCGGGTGAACTGGGGTCCACCAGCCCACATTCCCTGCTGGTACTGGCAGTCCGAGGACTGCCTGGGGACCCATCAACTCGCATTCAACACCCGGGATCTCTCACAAATAAGTACCTTAGATAGATAAGCAGCAAGAACAATATTAAAAATAAAAGGAAACTCACATGCCATGACTTAAAAAAAATATTCGCAGTCGGTGGAATCATCCAAAGGGTGTGTGTGTGTGTGTGTGTGTGTGGTCTACATAAAAATACATGAAGGGGAGGTATTTCTGCAGCAGGATGTGATGTAACAGAGGAATGCATCCACTTCACCAGTCCCAGGCACTGGGCACAGCCAGGAAATATCAAACGTGCTTCTAATCTGCATGCATGTGCCTCTGTACTGAAGTGTAGCAAAGGCCCCAAAATCATGTCCCCTAGGCCTCTGTAAACAGCTTGTCTCCCTGTACCACTGCAGTGGTTCGTAACCTCTCTGCTGAGTGAATGAGGCTAGCAAAAGGGAGCTCTGCATGTCAACAGCTCACTAGTCTAGCTGGTAGGGGCCAGCCAGCACATCACAAATGTCAAACTCCCAGAGAATAGTACCAAGTAAACAGCAGATGTGAGGCTAGATTAAAAAGATCTTTGGCAGGCCAATTATCATCTAAAAATATCACCTGAAAATATAATTATAATCAAAATATGAATATCAGGCTATTTTACCATTTGTGGTGTGTTTCCAAGATATAAACACATTTGAGTTTGTGTACACAAACATTTTATATGTTTATGTGCCTATACCAGCATTGCAAATATCTACTTGGCTCTAAACTAGTGTGAGTTTGTTTTTTAGTTTGTTTTGCTTGACCAGAAAAAAACAAATATTTTTCTAAGTGTAACAGATCATCACTGGTAGAGGGTAGGTGAGAGAGAGAGAGAAGTTAGCCTTCTCAATGGCATATTTGGTAGGATATGAGATAAATATCTTAATTCAGCAAGAGCTGAGCAATAAACAAGGGAAAGTCTTATGTGTCTGTTTAGTGGGAAGTGCAACCTACCCAACTCAATTCCCCAAACTAAATAACCAAGAAACTCTTTGATACAATCAATCAGCATTCGCTTGCTGACATCTAGTGCCCATTTGAAGTATTGTCTGGACAAGCATATTCTCTCCACCTCAGCAATGGTCCAAAGCACAATAAATTTAGAAACACTGTTCTTCATGTTTTCATACTCTCAATCATTTTCTTGTATTTTATTCTATTTCTTTTTCTTGAATAACCAGTCTCCCCCACCCCTCATCCCGGTATTCAAGCACTGAGTCTTTTAACATGAGATATCCCAGTTCCCAGGACAGAGCTTAAAGGAAAGTTCCTAGGATTGTTCCCAAATCCTGTTTAAATAAGTGATTATTTACAGTATCTCAGGTTCATTCCGCCCACATCCAAACACACACAGTTTTGGTTTGTATTTTGAGATTGCTTATCGAGAAACCCAGAGGATGAGGCAAAATGACAAGTGGGAATTCCACAAGTTGGCAGTCACAGATACTCTCATAGCATCACCCCATAGGGTGGGAGGGATTTATAGATCCATGGAGGAGCAGAGGCCAGGGACTTTTGACCTCAGGGAGGTCTCTAGAATTTGAAGAAATATTACATGTAACCCACACATCTCCTGGGTGTGGTGTTCTATCCCCTCTAGTGGCACTGAGACCACTTAGAGATTCATGAGTCTGCTACAGCCTTAGCTAAAGGCCATGTGCCTTTTGGCTCATGCATTTAGCTCCAGAGGTCCCAGGTTCGATCCCACTCTCCGATGACCGGGGTCTGTCGGTGTTTCAAGTCGGGGCTCACCCGGGATATCAACTAGAGAGTCGCTGAAGCTTCAGACACCCTTCCTCAGCTAGGAAACGTATGTAACCTACACACGTCCTGGATGTGGTGCTCTGTCTCCTCTAGTAGCACTGAGAACACTTAGAGATTAATGAGGCTGCTACAGCCTTAGTTAAGAGGCATGTAGCTCCAGAGATGCCAGGTTTGATCCCGTCCACCAACAACCAGGGTCTGTCCATGTTACATACAGATCTCAGGGTATTCACTTAGCCCCTCCAACCTACTCTTTGAACTACCCTTAGAGTAGCTTGCACTGTAAGCCCCTCGGGGCAGGACCATCTCTTTGCCATATGTTTGTAGACTGCCTAGCACATCGGGCCCTGGCCTGCAGAAGCTACTGCTATGCCAATAACAATACCCTGCATGCATGCATGCATGCCGTAGTCACCTCCTGCCATCGAGAGAAGAAAGGTGCGAGCGCTTCTGCTGGGTTGTTCCCATGGGAATGATGCTGCAGAGACAGGCTGTCATCCAGCCATGTACCATCTCTTATCACATCTCCCACACACTCACAAAGCAGTGACCAGGTGGTGTTTCCAGAGAGGGCCTGATCCATGCCCACTGACATCAATGGAAAGACTCCCATTGACATCAGTGGGATTTTGGATGAGGGTCAGGATGCGGTGGCTGCTGCCACGTTGGCTCCTCTCCCTTCCCCATAGCAGTTTTTGGGCCATCAGAGGTGCCCCTCTCCTCATCTGCGCTAGGATTTTTTGCAATGGGAATTCAGGACATGTGGTTTGAGGTCGGGGATAGATTTTAGGAGGGTTCATTATCCATCCCAACATGTTAACTGACCGTCCAAGCGCGGGGCAAGGCAGCTCACATCGGTCGTCGTGGTGTCACCTAGCGTTTCACAGGGAGCGCCACAGATGGTTACGGAGGTGTTTCCTGGAGCAAACCCAGTGCCGTGCACGTGCACTGCCCCTCCACCCAGGCCACCTAGGAAGAGAACAGAGAAAGGGATTTAAAACAGAGCTTCATGACTGGCCGTTAATGAGACCAGCCTGGAACTGCAGCCTCAATTTACAAGGGCCTCAAAATCTGCCTTTACACTCTGCATTATGGGTAAGGGAAAGGCCATCACAGATGTGCCTCAGTTATCCACAACTAATACTTGGAGCCAGATCATCTCTGGCCACTGCATCTTGCATGGCTCTACAGAGGATGAGGGGTGGTTGCGATGCTGCACTACCCTTAATGCCCCATCCCAAGACAAAATTTAAGGACTGTCGGTTCCTCCATGTACCCATTTAAGGTTAAGTAGACGCATTCCGTGAACTCAAGAGAGTCATGCCAATCTAAAATTGGTGGAAGTGAGATGAGAATCAGGCCTCCAGTTTCCGTTTCTATGGAGGCAGTGTGGGGCTCTAATAATTACCTGCTGTATGATGTTGGGCAAGTCACTTAGCCCCTCTCTGTTTCCCCTGCCAATATTTGTCTATCTTGTCTATTTAAATTGTAATTTTTTCAGGGCTGGACTGTCTCTTTCTAGGTGTCTGTACAGCACCTAGCACAATGATCTTGGCTGGGGCCCCTAGGTACTATAATAAAGACATAAATAAATAGTGATTTCTGTCATTTTGACTTGCTGCGTTACTGAGTTTTAAAAGTATCCACTGACTTCAGGTGCCTGCATTTTTGTGTGTCCATCTTAAGAGAGTTAAGGTCAGATATTTTCAGAAGTCAGTGGAAGCTGGAGGCACTCAGACCTTCTGAAAATAAGGTGTTAGGTGTCTCGAGTTCTGCACCCAAATACCAAGGGAACAAATGAGTGAACACTTTGGAAAACACGAGTGTGCATCCCTCTGTGCCTTCCTTTGCCCCAGTCTGGAATGAGTACTGTGGTGTATGCAGCCATGCAGCCAGAAGGGGAGGTCATCCTGCTTTTGTGTGAGTACACCATTCCCTGTGTAGAGCTGGTGGGAAACTGTTTTCCCAGCCTGTGAGAATTTCTGAAGTTTCAAAAAAAAATCCTCTCTCAAATCAGGACAATGCATCTAAATCTCAAAATGTTTTTTTGCAAATCTATAATCCTAAAAAGTTTTTGGATTGGGTCAATCAAAATGTTTCATATAAAAAATAATTACCCTTTTTGGTATAATTTCACTAAAATTTCAAAACAAGACGGTGATTCAGACCGAAAAAACTAATTGTTTCAAATAGATGTCAAAATAGGATATTTTGACAATTTACCAACTTTTTTTCAAATTGGGAGAGTTGTCAAAAACAACTCTTTCTCATAAATAGTTTTGTTTTTGATGAACTGGCATTTTCCAACAAACAATATGTTTCAACAGAAGATTTCTGACCAGCCATATCCCTGTCTGCTAGAACTAGCCTTGCACAGTTGGAATCACCTTTTCCATCCCACAACATCTTTTTTTTTTAAACTCCCCAAGATCTTAAAATTCTTTTTTTCTGTAACACACGTTGCCTGTGCAGAATTTATGGAGGCGAGATGTGGTATAACAGTTTAATCAGCACTCCGCTGTGATGCGTAAACAAGTGGCATCGTCGTGTGTGAGTAACATGGGGATCTAACTGCTTGCCAATATAAGGTTTTTACAAGACTCTGCAGGTTCGGTCCTGGGATTGGTCCTGCTTTGAGCAGGGGGTTGGACTAGATGACCTCCTGAGGTCCCTTCCAACCCTGATATTCTATGAGTCTATGATCAAATCCTTGCAGAGATACCTAGATAGATAGATCGGTCGGTGTTCTAATTTTGTGCTTGTGCCCATCAACACAGTCTCTGATTGCTTACCATTGTTCTTCCATTGAATCTTGGATACTATGTTTCACACCCAAATAAGGATTTTATTTTATGGGGGATGGGTAGGGGTATTTAAGAGATCACATTATGAATTCCTGAAAACAGAATTTAGCATGTAAGCAGCTGACAGACCCTCAGCCAGGACACTCGCTCACAGTCTGTGAAAGAAACAAATCAGGCCACATTCACTCTCCCCTGATACTCTAGATTCTAGTGTGTTTGTTGGGGGCAGGTGGGGGTCACTAGTGATTTCCTCTCTTACAAACTCCAAATACAAATTGTGACATCTCTGTCACTGCTGTTACCCGGGAGACAGTCATCCCCAGCCACTCATGCACTTACCCCAGTTGTTGCGTGTCGATGTGACAGTAAACTGAGAGGTGAATGTCAAGTTTGATGAAGCCCAGCCTCGGAGGAAGTCGCCGCCGAGGACTCGGTATTCTCCAGCAGGAAGCCGGGGAGCCGAGCATTGCAAAGTGGTGTGATTGCCAGTGATGTTGGTGCAGGGGGAGACCCCAATGGAAATGTGCATGCTTTCCACCCCTGTGATCCGTGACACGGTCATTGTTAAAAGGAGACCCACCGGAGGCAGAAGGAAAAGGAAAATAGGGGTGAACTCTTCACTGTAACTTATTTCACCAAGGTGGTACAAGATGCCATCTATTTCTAGAGCTAAAGCATGGATCCCATTGCCCAGAGGAACAGAGCACCGGAGAACCACATAGCTGACATCTGTAATGAGGCAGGGTCGGTTCCCAACAAGAACGGAAGTGCTGTTCCTTCCTTTCAGTGCTGCCCCTTGTATGGCAAGAAGGCCCCCGCCATTGGTACTGAAATTTTGGGGGTAAAATTTGAGCACCCAAGGAATGACGGTGAAGATACGGGAGTCCCTGCTGAAGCAAGCATGCCCGCTTCTTCTGTTGGACACAGAAAGGCTGTGCTGCCCTGGGGAAAGGCTGCCTGTCTGGCATTGTATGCTGGTCTCATTCCAGAAAGTTACGTTACAAGGGTCACGGTTGTCCACTTGTATCACAAGTTCATCAGTTGCCAAAGCTAATCTCTGGCCTCTGATCAGCAGAGATGACAATGTCCCATTGATCTCCCAGACCACAGCATCTACCTTAGGGGTCCACTCTTTCAGAAGGTGGAGTGCACAGTCTGTGAGGCAGACACTCTGAATTCCATTTACCGTCACTGTGACATTAAGGGCTTGAGAGGCATCAGGCAACCACCAGTCATCCAGAGGAGGTTCCCTTGGACGAAGAGCACAGCTGATCCTGTTGTAATCCACACTGTGGATCTCACAAGTATAGTTACCCGTCAGGCTCACACGAACTGAATTCCTCCTGGATTTTAGAACAAGACCGGATATAGTGAACAACAGCCCACCACAAGCTGAACCTTGTGATGGAATTATGGCCTTTACCTCTGGGACTAATGTAAAGTTCTGCAGGGCTGCCGTCATGTTGGCATAGCCCAGCTGCTTCTGGAGAACTCTGACGGGATAGATTCCAGGTTCCAGAGTGCTCAGTGGGAAGGAGCATTGAGAAAGGGTTGTGGATTCATTGTCGGATTGAAACTCCAGCTCACATTCAGAGTCTCCCAGCTTAGCCACTGAACCAGTTATATTTATTCCTTCTATGTCCAGCCACAGGCTGTCATTCATCATTTTTACTTCCACAGAGGTAACTACCGGAGTCAAAGCCATCTGGTAAGTAAAGGTGATATTCCTCTTTGGGAAGCTCCAGGAGGGAAGGAGTGGAGAGGATCTGTTACCAATGAACACCCCCACAAGTACAGAGATGTCCTGGGACTCTATATTAGAGAAGTCAGCAGCCGGTGGGGTCTGGCACCATATTGTCTCTTCCACCAAGCGGGTAACATCACAGGTTTGCGTGCCTATAAAGACTGAAACCAGGGTAGGGTTTTGGCTAAAGCCTTTTCCAGAGATTGTGAGGATTGTTCCACCTAGGGATACAGAAACGGTTAGCGCCATGGAGTCAGCTCAGAGTGAATTCTAATATGGTGAAACGCCACGGAAATTTCTACAGCCGCATTGTCTCAGCCTTTTCTGCCCTTAAAACGAGGTTCATTGGCACCTGATCACCATATAGGGACCCTGAGTTTATATGACACTGCTTCCTACATCAAGCCCTCACCCACCACTGCATCCCAGTGTGTAACATTTAACAATTTAACATGGGGAGAGCAGCGAGAGTTTGAAAAATTCTAATCCCTAATCTAAGGACGGGTTTGCCAAGCACAGGGTTCTTCAAAACTGGCCACTTTACCCTGTGATCGCTGTTTGCCTGGCAGCTGCATTCCAGCCATACGTCCCTGGAGTATGGGCTGGTCCCCTCCTCCTTGTGCAGAGTGGCATGAACTCACTTGCACACGAGGTTGTGATGCAACGCCATATAGCGGTGGAGAAATATCAGACTGCAGTGCAGACATCACCAAAGCTAACCCTTTGTCTGCTAGGAAGAGGATTAAGCAAATCAGAACACGCAGTGGGGTGAGCTCAGACTTTCAGCTGCTATAACTCTGGCCTAAATTCCTCTATTCCAAGCCTAAATTCTGCAAGATCTTTAGCAAGTGCTTCAGCAAGAGAGCTCTCCCTAGGAACGATATCATTTGTTGACGGCTCCATTAGCATGACAGAGTTTTTGGAGGACCTAATAGCAAGGTGTGCCCAAATCTTGCCCAATTCAAGGCTGTATTGGTAACCTGCCAGGACGTCAAGAGGTCACATGTTAATAGCATAAAACTGAGCAGATTGCAGCTATCCTCATCTTTAATACACAGATGCACCACATGAAACTCCATGTCCCAGCTTGCAATACTCCAGCCGGAGCCAATCAGCCTCCACTGACTTCAAAGTGGTGCATCCCATGCTGCAGCCTATAGTTACTGTGTGGGATAGTCCTCCAAATTAAAGAAGGTGGCCCTGGACTATGGACTATTCACTGGCTATCCTATGTGACTTTCTAGAAAGTTTCAATACATTTTTTTCATAAAGTCAATAAACCCCAGTCCTCTCAAAAACCAAGAAAGTGGAACTAGTATGACTTGGCCAGCTTTCTCGCTCGGCACAGGTTCTGAAGCATCCTGATCCCCAGATATTACACTCTTTGGGGTAGCATCCCCGTCTCCACTTTCCTCGGTAAAACGCCTGGCATGCTGCTGGAGCTGATCATCATTCGTAACCCATCACATTTTTCTTAAACCTTGAATTTACTTCTAAAAAGAGAATTCTTCTACAATCCACATGTTTTATTATTTAACCTTCCAGTTTGATGGGCTTCGCTATATCTAAATTGGCATCAGCTCTCAAAGCTGAATAATAATATTTGACACTTTATCTAATGAACCGACACAAAGCCCCTCTATGATTATGGCCAGCGGAGGAGTTAAGCGATTTGGCTAAGGCAATCCATAGAATCCGTGAGTTTCTAGCTCCCCAGTCCTGCACTTCAAGCATAAGACTATGCATCCCTTCCCACCCTCCACGAGGCCCAGATTCTCCTTTTCCTAATGCCAGTTTTACACTGGAGGATCTCCACTGAGGTCAGTGGAGATACTGCTGATTTACACTGGTGTGAGACAAAGCAAAATCGACAACTTAATTCTCTGCAACTTAAAATGTTCATTGCCTCTATATCTGCTACACAGCAAAGCAATAGAGACACTCCACTTAGGCCCTGATCCTGCAAAGGTTTATGGTCAGCTTTAGTCCTAGTGGGACTCTGCGTATACATCAAAGACTTATGCACATTGAATGTTAAGCACTGGGAACTCCGGACTGAAAAAGCCAGCACCAGTTATTCAGGTGTGAGTGGTTTTTGTGCATTTGGTTCATTCATGAGGGGAAACAAATTCAAAGGACAGGGGACCTTGTCATCAGCCCTATGGCTAACTTGTTCCAATATTAGCCAGACAATCCAAAGGTGGGCTGCTCAGTACACTCACACACACCCAGAGAGTCCCAGGCAGGCAGCTGCTGCCTGTCAATGCAAGTCTACATAATAAGGGTTCACACATTTACAAATGCCATCATCTAAACGAATGTGAAATTGGACGCCTTTCCCAATCACAGAGGGGAGAGGAGTCCTTGATCCCTTGATGGCCTCCAGAAGTGGTGACAGATGTGCTGATGCTATTTACCCAGTGCTTAATTTGTGCCAGGGTTGAGCCTCCGCACCTCTGAGCTTGGCAGTTCATAACTCCAGCACCTCTGGGCTTGCCACATCAGTTATGAAAGTAAAAAAAAAAATTTGCTTGAGCCCCGGCACCTCTTTCATTACAAATTAAGCGCTGTATTTACCCAGAACGGAGCCACAGCAGGGCTCTATGCTGAGGATCTCAGTGTTGTACTGGATGAACGGATCAACTCTGCAAAACACAAACACAGGATCAGTCCTTTACTTTTCCTTTTTATTCCACGTGCTTTTCTCTCCTTGCCTTTCCTGGGTGGATCCCCGAATAGCCTCCCTACATCTCCCGCTTGGTTCCATGCCATCTCCCGGGTGCCCTCTTACAAGACACTGTCATTCCAGGCCACAAAGACTCTCTCCCCTTGGAGCCCAGGCATGTAACTAGCTGGTCAGGGTCTCTATGGAGCAACATGAAGGGACAGATATTACGAATACTACTGAAGCAGTACAAAGTGCTACTGACTGTAGTGGGACTAAAGCACATGCTTAAGAGCTTTGCTGAACAGGGATTCGCTGCTGAATCAGAGTCGTAGTAATTGCTAATCATTTGTAAAACATACAGTGGAGCTCTTTGTTAGCAAGCTGGCTCTGATACCGAGCCCATGTTTCCTTTGCTTTTCCATTAACCCTAAAATCCCAGGTAGAATTTAGCTAATGAAGTTCACATCCTCGAGGAAATAGGCACATTCACTCACCCATGTGAGCCGATGGCAATGCCATTGATGATGACAGAAAGGTTGTACCATCCATCTGCCATGGCAGGCAGTACTACATCGACGCCATCGGCTGTTCGTGCTTGGATCTGTGCCACAGTGTCCTCAATTTTCACCTGTACATCCAGGCCAGTACAATTTGCGAATGAAGATATTCCAATCTGGAGTGACTGGGGCCCTGTGGAAAGGAGAAGACATGAAGCAATCAAGTTGTTTGTTGCTACCGTGAATCTAGTGCATGGGCAAGTGTCGGAGCAAGAGAAGTCTCTTCACAACACAAGCTGTAGCAATGCAAGCTTCTTCGGCACATTGTCCCGCCCATGCGCATCAACCCTGGGCTAGAGGTGCTCTTCTAGAAAAGTGAGCATTAGTCTCCATGGGCCCCCATCCATCCCTTAGCCTCTCTAGTCAAGTTGCCAACTGGGGTGGCAGTTTTTTGAAATCTTGACACCTTCCCACTGCACTAGCAACTGGCCTGTGACCACCAAACTTACGTCACAAAGTCCACTTAGCCGATAGCCTTGCAAGAGTTGGGGGTGTGGAGGTTGGTTGAGTTATGTAAAATTGAAAGGCTTAATATTCCATTAACATTCTTCTGAGCGATCCAGCTCCCTTGGATAAAGCAAGTCTGATTCAGCTAGTCATTGTATCTTCTGATGGGTAGCCCAGTCCACTTAACTAATAAACACAGACCTCCTAGTCAGGTACTGATCTTTCTGTCACTGCAGATGCCTCTCCAGTGCATTACCACAGCTAGGATTCAATCTGAGGACTTTTATAACCTTCATTCTAAAGAGAAGCCACTCCCTTTAATGAGGCAGAAGGAACTGGGCTCCTCTCAGCCACCAGCCCCTCTGAGCAGAGCTTGAAGCAGGTACTTTCCAATTCTATATGTAAATGTAACTCTTCTGCCAGGTGGAGTCGGCAGCAACAAGGGCTGGGTGCAGTACCTAGGGATTCTTCTTAACAATGCAAAACAGAACCAGCTCGAGTCCCCATCCAGTAACCTGGGAAAACTAAACACCACTCTTGGGCGCCTCAGAGGCCACATCTACACTACAAAATTAAGTTGACCTAACTTACATTGGCATACAGCTGCCTCAGTAATCACGTCGCTTGTGCATGTCTACGCTTTGCTCCTTGTGTCAGCAGTGCACATCCTCACCAGGAGTGCTTGTATTGATTGTACTGTCGGTGTGGGGCATGGTGGGAAGGCTCCTGAAAGCCAGTGACAGTCCACATAGGCAGCGCAGTGTCTACACTGACACTGCAGCAACCTAACGACATTAACCTTCACTCTACGCTGCTCATGGAAGTGGAGTTATTAAGTTGGCATAGTGGGGTAGTTAAGTCAGCGGGAGCGAAATTTAAGTGTAGATGCTTCCATAGTTAGGTCAACAGAAGCTGCCTTGCATCGACCTAACTCCGCAGTGTAGACCACAAGCACTGACTCTGTATATAACAAAAGAAAACTTCTATTGACAGGGAAAGGGAATCCAGCATTCATTTGTGAAAACACCACAACCACAATTCAGACGCATGTAACCATAAGAAAACAACCATCCACAGTATATTGGGCAGTGTCCTTTGCTCAGTTTTCCACCTTGTGGCAGGAAAGTTTGACAAACAAATATCCATTTAACACACCACTCTTTTTTCCTCCACTGCACCCCACCTACAGTTGGTTGTCCTTAGTCAGTGAAGACCCAGAGTTCAGAAATGCATTCACCTGGGTCCACCTCCCACCACTGAAAAAAGGGGAAGGGGGCATTGAGCCATGCCTCTGTAATGCCAGCAGATGCCAGTCAGCAGCAGCCAGGATCAAACCTGGGATCTCTGGAGCTTAACACATGAGTCTCCACTGCATGAGCTAAAAGACACATCTCGCTTAGGGCTGGTCTACACTAGGGGAGGATCAATCTAAGATACGCAACTTCAGCTATGCTATTCGTGTAGCTGAAGTCGAAGTATCTTAGTTCGACTTACCTGGCCGTCCTCACGGCGGCAAGTCAACCGCCGCGGCTCCCCCGTCGACTCTGCTTACTCCTTCTGCCGAGGTGGAGTACGGGCGTCGATTCGGGGATCGATTTATCGCGTCTAGACGAGACGCGATAAATCGATCCCCGATAGATCGATTACTACCCGCCGATCGGGCCGGTAGTGTAGACGTGACCTTAGCCCAGGCTGTAGCAGGCTCATCTCTATCTGGCCTAGCCACTACTAGAGGAGGATAGAATGCTACCCCAAGCAGGCATAGTTTACATCTCCACCGCTGCAACTGGCTCAACACTGCTGGCACTGTTATCTCTGCCACCCTTCCCTTGCCACTCACTGCCACTTCTGTGATGCCGTGTTCTGAAGTTCCCCCACTTAGCCTCGTTCTTACTGATTTCAGCCCTTAGTGATTTCACTGGGTGGTGGGCAACCTCTGTGCAGCTGCCTTTTCATTGTCTTTTACTGCAACACTGTCCCCAGATCAGGTCTAAGCCTTAGCCCCTAGACCTGCTCATCAATGATTTCAGCTCTAGTAATAACTGAACAGAAACACGGACTCTCCACTGAGTCCTATCAGCTCTGTCTTTAAACACTACAGCTGGGAGGGGAGGGTCAAATGGTGTCTACGATTCTTTAGGCAGAGACCACACCACAACATAGGAACATCTATCCCAACCCCCTCTCATTTTCACTGGGATTTGGCATCCCTACCCCCCACTTGGCAAGTGAGGTTCAATTTAGGGCGACCCTTCAATCAGGGCAGGCTAAATACAGTCCTGCTGCCCAACACTCATACATCAAGGATAACAAGCCTTCATTAGCCCTGCCTTCAATACTAAAGTGATTTGTAACCCAAAACTGATCCCTTTGGCAAAGCAGGCCTGTCTGCTGAACACCTAGGCAAAGTTGGTGTGTCTGTGCAAATACAGTCTGCTCCTAAGGTCTTTTCTCCCAGTGCATTGCTACATGTCAGGAAAAAAACTCACTGAAAACTTGCTTAGGTAACACCAACAGACCCCGGTCGTTGGCGGGCGGGATCAAACCTGTGGCTTCTGGAGCTTAGCACATGAGCCCCTACAGCATGAGCTAGAAGCTAAGTGGCTCTTAGCTAAAGCTGTAGAGCAGCCTCATTTAACTCTAAGTGGTCTCGGTGCCACTAGATAGGACAGAACACCACAGCCAGAAGGTGTGTGGGTTACACGCACATCAGAGTCAAATAAAGTTTGAAACTTTGAAAGCCTGTGAAGTTGTATATATTAATAACCTGAACTCTTTGGACTCTTGGTCAATTGTCAGCTTAATCCAAAAATGCCTGGAAGGCATTGGTGTCATTTATTTATTTTTATGATGGGAGGAAAATTATATTAAAAGCCAAAGTCACCCACTTCTGAATAAGAGATTGAACTCCCAGTACCGTCACCATTCATGAGATTCTATAACATTAAGAAGTTCCATACACCTATGCTGCCTGCGGCTAGAAAAATCTCCCCTTGGTGTTATCGTATCTGAATAATATTCAGATGATAAAGGACACTTTCCCTTATTTATGCATTCTGCAGTATTAAAAAATGAAAAGGGTAGAGGCGAATGGAACAGAAACTCGGTGTGTGCAGTAAGGAGGGTGATCAGCTCACCTCTTGCATTGGTGCTAAATCCAGCCAGGCTAGTGAGCCTAGAGGGAGTTTTATTACAGTGCATAGTGCAGAGATTGGATAGGCTTGAAAGACAGATGAGAAAAGAAAGAAACTGAAAGAGACTGGACTGTGTGGGGATGGGAGGGTCTGTTCTTCCTTTCCCCCTCCCCGCTCCATCACTCTTCATTCCTGTTCCCTCTCTCTGAAACGACACCGTAGGGCTGCGATGATTGTGAAACGGTTGGGTTCAGGTTCTGCTGCTGACAACATTCTGCCCATGCTCCTGGGATGGGGTCCCATATCACATGGTCTTCTGGGCAACCTCAGGGAGTGAGGTCAAACTCAGACTCCTCCCCCTGCCCAAGCACTGCGCTCAGACCACAGGTATCTTCTTGGGCTGCGACGCGTGGCAATGTTATTTATATTACAATAGTACCTTGAGGCCCCACTGAGATCAGAACCTCATTGTCCTTGATGCTGTACAGACAGTGTAACCCACACACCTTCTGGGTGTGGTGTTCTGTCCCATCTAGTGGCACCGAGACCACTTAGAGAGAGAGATTAATGAGTCTGCTCTACAGCCTTAGCTAACAGGGAGTTGGCTTTTAGCTCATGCTGTAGAGGCTCATGCACTAAGCTCCAGAAATCCCTGGTTCGATCCTACCCACCAACAACTGGGGTCTGCCGGCGTTACAACAGCTCCTGCCTCAGAGAGTTTACAGCCTAAATACACAAGGCAGACAAAGGGTAGGAGAGGCGAAGTGACTTGTCCAAGGTCACAGAGCAGCTCAACAACAGAGCTAGGACTGGAACCCAGGTCTCCTGGCTTCCAGTCTAGTGCCCTATCTATTAAACCCAACACCGCCTGCCCGTTGCATTTGGGCTGCAACTTCACATGCCAAATCTCTAGAAGGCTGTCTCTAACCTTCGTCTTCTAAACTAAGCTCGCTGTGTTGGCTCTGGGGTCAGCAACTGATTCCCCACTCTCCGGTTACTTCTTGGTCCCGGATCATTCAGTCTAACCCCGATATCTAACCGTGGCAACAACCGGGCTGCTGCTGACTGGCAATACTTGTCTCCTCAGAGAGAGAAAGGAGATATACATTCTAGATATAGTAGGCTGGCATGTGCGCCTTTAATGTTCCTTGCCGGGAAATATTTGCTAAAAACGAAAGGCTTCAGCCAGGGCCGTCCTTACCCACATGCAAACTACGCAGCTGTGTAGGGCACCAGGAAATTTGGGGCACCAAATTGCCCCAAATTTCCTGGTGCCCTATGCAGCTGCGTGCTGCTCCAGCGGCCAGCCCAATCCCCCGGCCGGCTGAGCCGGCTAGGAAAGCTGCCCCCACCCCTGCTCCTCCTCTTCCCACCCCTGATCCATCCCAGCCTCACACCCACTCCACCCCTTCCCCTGAGCTATGTCCTGGGGGACTGCAGCAGGGGTTGGGTGCGCCCTGCACTCACCAGGCAGTGGGAAGTGGAGTAACCCGGCCCCAGTCCGCTCCGCTCCGCCGGCTCCC
>NW_020708986.1:0-39001 GCF_002925995.2 Terrapene triunguis
CAGCTTCGGAGCAAAGTGAGAGCAGTTTCTCTCCCCTCCCGCCCCCCAGCCCTTCAGACCGTTTCCTGAACCCACGTGACCCTAATTCAGCTTTCTCTTCCCAAAGAAGGGTAAAGTTTTGCTTTCCGTTCCCTGTAGGAAGCGCCTTTTAATAAAGAGCAGCAGTTTCTACTCTGCATCTACGTGCCTCTGGTTGGGGGAGGGGAAGTGGTTTGTTTATAAGACTAGGGGTCGCATTCGGAGCTCACTTAAGGTCTGATCTAACACCCTTTTACAATCAATTGGAAGGTTCAATGGGCTTTGGGTTGCTAGTGGGAGGAACCCCAACCTGTAACTGACTCCACACCGGTCGACCTCCGTGCAGCAGCTTGGGGCCTCATTAGTCAACGAGGCTCCAGGCGAGTCAGGTGCAGGATCAGGGCCCCTGATGGATTTGTGCTTGTGAAGGGCTGTGCGAGCAAGACCCAAATCAGCCCTGGGCTTTTGCTCCTGAAGGAGAGAAGAAAGAGTTAAGGCTGTACATCAGGCTGCAAAAAGTTCAAGCAAAGAAAAAAAAAAATCTTTGGCACATCTCCTAAATTTCTCATTGCAGCCCAAGGCCCATCCCACTTAAAAAAAAAAAAATAAAAGAGAGAGAGAAAGAAGCAATTTCACTTCTCCTTTTCCCAAACACCTAGCAGCCACTTTTATTATTTATTTACCTCCCCTTTTTGTGCAAGGTCTTTTTTTCTCATTTAGTCCGACAAAGATTGTCCTCCCGGAATGACCTTTTTTCTTTTTCTTTTCTCTCTTCCTCTTCCCACTCCCTCTGGGCTATTGCCCTCATGCCACTAACTAGATAACACACTCGATCAGAGATTTTTTAAAAAATCATTGCAAAGGCACTAGGGCTGATAGTGGCATCAATCCTAACCTGACACGGGCTAGGGTCAACCATTTATCTCTTCACATTGCCTGTGGTTACTGCGGCAGCCATCTTGGAGCTCTACAGTTTAACAACCTTGCAGAAGGTACCTCTGTCAGCACTGATATCATCTGCACCCCCAAGACTGGCTTTTTTGGTTTTATTTTGTTGGGTTTTATTTTTTTTTTTTTTTTTAACAATAGACTTTTTTGTGGCTTGCAAATCTTTTAGGGATTAGTGGGCCCCTCAGAGGGTATCTCCGTACCAGGTTAACAGGTTACAGAATGTAGAAAGTGAATAATCTTGGGGGGAAGGGAGGGGCTGAGATTTACAAAATAAGTTTAGAAAAATATGTCTTTTTGTAAACAATAAGAATAATTAATCAAAAAACAGTTTCAACCAGCCCTACTCCTAAGTCTCAAGCCAGTATGTTAATCACAAGATCATCCTTCCTCAGTTTCATTGATTATTTTGTGTGTGAGAGTGAAAGTTGGGGAGGAGGGGGGAGAGGGAATGGGATGTGGGAAGAGGTTGAGGGGAAATGGGAGAAAACCTATACTATTAATGTGTTATGAGTTTGGGGAGCTGATTTGTTTTCATATCAATATAAACTGGCAGGGGTTGGTTTGGAACCCACATTAACGTTTGCTACTTAAACACAGCAGCATTGGGTACTGCCTGAGAACCAGGCTGCTGCTGCTGCTAAATACTTCCCAGCAGACAGTTCTTTCCATGGGTAGAG
This sequence comes from Terrapene triunguis, assembly GCF_002925995.2. Lineage (NCBI taxonomy): Eukaryota > Metazoa > Chordata > Testudines > Emydidae > Terrapene > Terrapene triunguis. Next base: position 1,647 of record NW_020708986.1, read on the forward strand.
CTGAAAAGCGGAGACGTGTCATTAACCCCATTTCACAGGTGGGGAAAGTGAAATGCAGATTTCAGGTGACTTGGCCAAGGTCATACAGGGAGCCAGTGGGAAAGCCTCGAATAGAACTCAGGCTCCCGACTAGCTTCTCACCTCTCCCCTGACAGCTGTTGACAGAGCAGCCCCCAGTCCTTGTATACTGTCCTCAATAGGCCTCCATTCCCTTACAAAAGCTAGACCTTGGGGCACATCCTAGGACCTCTGAGACTTGCATTCACATCTTTGCTCTGCCACAGGCTTCCTGTGTGACTTTAAACAAGTCACTTAGTCTCTTAGTCTCCGCGAGAGGCGGTAGCTTTGTCGGTGGGAGAAGCTCTCCTATCTACATAGCACTGTCTCCACGGCGGGTTAAGGTCGGTATAACTACATTGCTCAGGGGTGTGGATTTTTTACATCCCTGAATGATGTAGTTATACTGAAGTAAGTGTACTGTGTAGACCTGGTCTTAGAAAGATAAGACAAGGCAGACACAAATTCTCCTGGATTCTCATCGTAGACTGCTGTATTTAGAGGTATAGCAACAGGTGGGTTGACACTGGGGGCATGCCAGGAAAATTATTATTATTTGTATTGAAGGAGCACCTCGGAGCCCCATTATGGTAGGCACTGTACACACACAAACAAGAAAAAAGGATGAGCCCTCCCCCAAAGAGCTTACAGTCTAAATACAAGAAAAGAGACAACAAATGAATGCAGACAGGTAGATGGAGGAGTACAAGGAAACAATGAGACAGTGTTGGTCAGAATGATAGGCACCGCCTGCCTAACCACTGTCAAGTCTTTTGTAGGCATCATGGCAAAGGAGAGTTTTGAGGAGGGGATCTAAGAGTGGTCGCCCTTCATGCCAGGGTTAGGATTTTCAGGCAAACGGGACAAGGTGAAGGAATGAGAAGAGGATGGAAAGGGAGTGAGGAAGCAAGAGGGCTTGGTGGAAGAGAAAGGGCATGGGAGAAGCCTGAGAGGATGGTGCCGCTGTGAGAAGCTTTGCTGGCAAGGAGGAAATGCTGAACATTCCTGGCCATTAATAATGATAATAAATTTCAACTATTAGGCTCCAGTACCTCACAAGGACGTAGGCACTCACAGAATGAAACTGAAAACACAACCGACCACAAAATGGGCGAGCAGTGTACGAGCAGGAGTGACAAAATGCCAACATCTCATCCTTAACATGCAATAGGTGGACACCCCACTGCCCTCCAGACAATAATGAGCAGCCCTAAAATGGTCTTGCCTGGAAGAATATCATGGATTTGCTCTGCTGAATGAGGAGGAAGAGTATTCCAGAGCTGCAGGACCAATGGAGAAGAACCTACCTCCCATTCTTTCTAGTCTGTACAGTATGCAGGGATCGTCAGCAGGCCCAATCTGAGTGGTACCATTGGAAACAGTTCCCCAGGCAGAGCCTTGTCCTGCAAGACACTGAGTGTACTCAGTTCTCAGTGAATTCACCAGGAGTCAAAAGTGCCCAGAACCTCTCCGGAAGATCTCACAGCATCTTGTGTGACTGGACCCACAGACTGGTCCCGTGCTGGTTTAAATAGACAAGGCCATGCTGGGTCAAACCAATGATCCCTCTAGTCCAGGATACTCTCTCCAATACCAGATGCTTCACAGGAAGATGCAAGCTACCCTATTATAGACAATTGTGGAGCTGCCCAGAGTGGAAAGTTGCTTCCTAATCACAAGCAGTTAGTAGTCTGCTCATGCCCTGAAGCATGAGGGTTAACATCCCTTATAAATTTTTGACTTTAACTAATATAACTGGGGCTCTTCTTATTGCTCCTATACTAAAATACTCCACTAAGAGCCAGATTCTCTGGTGTGGCCAAGCTATGCTTGGTACAGGAGTGGGTGGAGATGTGGGATGTAAGACAAAGACCATCTTTGCTCTATCCTAAAGCCCACCTAAGACAAGTGAAAAAGAAGGTGAGAGGAAAGGGAGACTATCAAATAGATATAATTTTATAGCTATATATAAATTTGCACTTCCCTTCCTGGTCATTGTTATAGGGGAAGCAGATAGCTATATTATAAATCATATTTATATTTAATATATATTACCTAATATTTTAAGTCAGACCAACCAGCCTCCAATGTCTTCCCAAGTGACTGAACGCCAACTCAGGCAGCTTGGCCATCTGCTTCATATGCCAGAGTCCATGCCAGCCTGCCAACTGTATGTGTTTGAGCCAACAAATCGGGATGGAGAAGACCTCACAGCCGGCTTCACACTCTGGCGGGATGTCATGGCTTTCCACCTCACCCACAAGATAGAGCAGGCCACAACATTGGCAAGAGACCAGGCTCCCTGGAAGTGGGTGACCCGAAACGTGCACTCTATGCTCCATGAGCAGGAAAATTAATGAAATGAATAAAAGGTAGTTATAGTGGGTTGCCTTATACTCTATCCAGGCCAGTACATGGGGAGGGAGGATGGCAGGTAAGGTAAGTGTAAATCAAAAGCAAAGACCATAGTTAAGCTTTGCAGAGTTGTCTAAAGGATTAGGAGACCCAATTCCCATTGAAATTAATGGAAGTTGAGCATCCAGGTCTCCTAAGTAGGTACGGAAATCTCAGCCATAGCCTTTCCTTTACTTCATCTTCAGTGACTAATGTAGACAGCCAACCTGTGCAGAGACACCCACAGTATTAATCTTTGGGCTAAGAAATCACAGATCTTCAACTTTCTAAGCCACTACTTAAACCTCACATCCTTCCTGTATTCTCATCTTTAAAAACAAATTAAAGGAAGCACAGCTTACACAGGCATAGCTGTACTCCTGTATAGCATTTTTATCTAGCACGTTATTTTTATTACCCTTCTATTCCTTAATAGGATCCCCTCAAGGGTTGGGCTGTAACAAATTCACTACCATACCAGTTAGGTTTTCCAACGATTGACTTAATATATGTGGCATGTGCCCAACGATATACATTATACCACCCATCTGGGCCAGAGGAGGAGGGGAGTCAGTACAAGGAAAACATTGCTCAAACAGCATGCTTGCATGATGATTAGGTCTGGTCCAGTGATCTGGAATAATAATCTGAAGGCTCACTAAGCATAATAGTTCAGAGACGCCCAAGTCTGGTCAAACCTTCCCATGAGCATCCTCTCCTTGTGTTATCAGCATGTTTTACACATCTCATCAGTGTCACGGTGGCTGACAACTCATTATGCACCAGAGGTAAAGTGGACAGGTAGTGACTGAGCATTAGAACATTTTTTTTTATTTGTATCTTGCCATTACTCAGTGTATCATGAAACTGTGAGCTAATTAAGTCCTGTGGGATAGACAATCAGAGCTTTTTATTATTATTTTAAATAGGCTAAATTGCATTATATACAGATATAAAAAAAAAAAAGATTCCACAGCTCTTCCCCCAGTTAATAACTGAGCAATTTACAAATGTTAATAGAATGCTGGGGCAGAGGCTTGTTATTTTGCATGCATGACCTAATTAAATCATATGGTGGCATGTATTTCAAACACAATACAGATGAGAGATGGGAGTCTGAAATAAAATCCCCGTTTTCCAAAATCTCTGGCCCCATCCTCAGGGACGTTCAAACACAGACCTAAGCTTAGTGACTGGTTCTGATCTCTATAAAGGGCCAAAGCAACACCATGAAATTTGAGGGCACTGTCATCTGGATCAGAACGTCACAACCAACGGGGTAAAGTCTCCACCTCTAAACCTGCTTTGGGACATTAGAAATATGCAGCTAAATCCAAGACGGATTTAAAAACAATAGGTTAGGGATTAATCCTGAAGGGGCAAGTTATCAGCTGGAGTAAATTGTCCCAGCTCCATTGAAGTCAACAGAGCCATGATAATTTACATAAGATGATGATCTGCCCCACAGTCTTCAGTGGGAATTTTGCTTGAACAAGGAATTTAGGATCCTGGGACTGACAGAGCTTCCGACCAATCAGACAGCTCCAGATCAGGCCAATGGGAAGTAGCTAGTCCCCCAAGTCAGTCTGATTGACCTGGCAGCCAGGCCAACCTGGGAGCCTCAGCTCAGGTCCCAGCCTTTGTATGTGCTGGGGGAAGGGGAGACAGCGAGAGCAGCCCCAGGTGGGGTGAGTTGCTGTAGCTGGATACCCAGAAGGGAGGAGCAGCAGCGCAAGAGCCAAGGTGTGGAGCAAGGGTCGGCGCAGACACCGGGGACCCGCACTAATAGGGTTGCCAACTTTCTAATTGCACAAAACCGAACACCCTTGCCCTGCCCCTGCCACGCCTCTACGCCGAGGCCCCACCCCTGCCCTGCCCCTTCTCAGAGTCCCCACTCCCTCCAGCCCCACTCCCTCCATCGCTCACTCTCCCCCACCCTCACTCACTTTCACTGGAGTGGGGCAGGGGGTTGGGGTGCAGGAGGGGGTGAGGGCTCCAAGCTGGGGTGTGTGTGCTCTGGGGTGGGGCCAGAAATGAGGGGTTCAGGGTGCCAGAGGGGGCTCCAGGCTGGGGCAGGAGGTTGGAGTGTGTGAGGGGGTGAGGGCTCTGGCTGTGGATGCAGGCTTTGGAGTGGGGCTGGGGGTGCAGGAAGGGGCTCTGGGCTGGGGCCAAGAGGTTTGGAGTATGGGAGAAGCCTCAGGGCTGGGGCAGGGGGTTGGAGTGTGGGAGGGAGGGAGGGTTCTGGCTGGGTGTGTGCGCTCTAGGGCGGGGACAGGGATGAGGGGTTTCAGGTGCAGGAGGGGGCTCTGGGCTGGGTCTAGGGGTTTGAAGTGTGGAAGGGGGCTCAGGGCTGGGGCAGGGTGTTGGGGTGCAGGTGCGGGTGCGGGATCTGGGAGGGAGTTAGAGTGCGGGAGGGGGTTCCGACCCAGGCTGGAGGGTCAGGGTGTGGCCTCCAGCCGGGCAGTGCTTACCTCAGGCGGCTCCCGGTTGGCGGTGCAAGAGGGCTAAGGCAGGCTCCCTGCCTGCCCTGGCTCAGTGCTGCTCCCGGAACCGGCTGGCATGTCCGGCCCCTAGGCAAAGGCACAACCAGGCAGCTCTGCGTGGTGCGCGCTGCCCACACCTGTAGGTGCCACCCCTGGAGCTCCCATTGGCCACAGTTCCTGGTCAATGGGAGCTGCAGAGCTGGCGCTCGGGGCAGGGACAGCACATGAAGCTTCACTGACCGCCCCTGCGCCTAGGGGCCGGACACGCCGCCCACTTCTGGGAGCAGCACTGAGCCAGGGCAGGCAGGCAGGGAGCCTGCCTTAGCCCCACTGCACCGCCGACTGGACTTTTAACAGTCTGGTCAGCAGTGCTGACTGGAGCCACCAGGGCCTCTTTTCAACTGGGCGTTCTGGTTGGAAATCGGATGCCTGGCAACCCTACGCACTAAACAAGTGACAGGCTCAGCAGGGCAGGGCCCTGTAGAGGTGAGTGAACAACAGCACCAGAGATGGGGAGCTGTAGGGAGTGGGCAGGGAGGTCAGAGACACGTGATAAGGGAACGAGAGAGAGTCACAGAGAGCCAGCAAAGGAGAGTGAGTGGAGCAGACAGGAGGGGACGAGCTATGGGAGCCCAGTAACCCCTCACCACACAGTCCTGAGACCGGCCGCACAGGGAGCCATGAACAGCATTAGCCTGGGGAGTTCTGGCAGCCCCTGAGCCAGGGAGAAGGCAGCAAATACTGTGGGGTACTTGCAGCTGGTTGTACGGAAGATTTTCCGGTTCAGTCCTGGGGCAAAGCCCTGTGTGAGCAATGCACAGCCCAGATGATGGTGGCCCTGCCACGCAGCAGGCAGAGGAGTGCGGCGCTCAGAGGTCGATGGGTTTTCCTTTTCATGCTACCCTTGACTACGGCTTCCCTGGTAAGTACTCAGCTGGTGCATTCACCTGCTTTGGAGGTGGGTCTCTTTCATTCACTCAAGAGCACTGGGGAGCAGCATCTGGTGACCTTTCGAACCAGGGTCTCTGTTGTAGGGGAAGACTTGGGACTTGCACAAAAAGAGGAAAGGGGGGCTCAGGACATTGCTGTGATCATTTGTGTGGGAATCTGAGTGAAGCCATAACCAGGTGGGCAGAGCATTATTCCCATCACATACCCTTCGGGAACCATCAAACCAAAGAGCCAAGTTTCACCACCCCACAACAGAGACTATTACTGTTAAAAGTGTTTTTGTATGTGTGTACTCATCTAGAGTAAATACTTTAGCATGTCTGTTCATCTGAGTGTGGGAAGTAGTGTAAGGATTGCTTCAGTATATTTTACCATCTTTCAACTGCTTAGTATATTCTGAAACCTGCTAAGTTTTCTCCTATTTTTAGGCTGTTCCTGAGAAAGATAAATCTGTTTTCTTTGATTTGATGTTTTGCGTGTGCCCCTTTTTAACAGTTTGATTCAAGATAAAGCTACTACTCCAGTTAGGGATATGTTACTTATTGGGAGTCTGTCTAGTAGCGGGTGGGAGCACTCCACCTCACAGATGGATCTGACACGGGTAAGAGGAGTGACTGGGGAGGAGGTACCGTGAAGAGAGAGCAAAGTGATTTGGAAGCTTCTTCATCATAGTTTCCATTGTTCAGGCTCAGTCTGGGGTCTCACGAGCAGCTGTAAGGTCCCTCAAGAGGGAGGATAATTGGGTTGCAGCCTTAAACCCAACCCCTTAGTATTCTGGAGACCCAGTAGGCAGGGCCCTGCAAGTGTAGTTTCACTAGGTAAATCAGGGAAGAAAGTCCCTTGAAGTTACTACTATCCCAACCATCCTACAGGCAGGGAACTAAATCTAGCCTGTTCCTCTGGGAAATGCAGGGAGCAGGGAGCCACAGGTTGCTTCTCATCCCACCAAGATAAATTAGGGTGGATTAGGGTCCCATTTAAAATACTCCTGCCCCTAACCCCATTACACTTGGAATGCCCCTTTTGAGCTGATCAGTAAGAACTCCATCAAATCCCTCTCCAAGGCCGTCCCTGCTGTGACACCTACATGGAGTCAGCCAATTAACGACTGTTTTGCTTACGCATCAGTAGAACTGGTAGGAAAACGCTGAAGATTTTTCCAGGAAGGATGTCTGACATTTTTCTCCCACCTTCATGCTTCATTTGGGATCAGCTGATTTAATTGACCAATAATTTTACAAGTCTCTTGGGCACTTATATTGCCCCCATCACCATAATAGCAGAGCACATCACAGTCTTTAATGTAGTTCGCCTCACAATGCCTCTGTAAGGTAGGGTGCTGGGCAATGCTGTTATCCCCATTTTAAAGATGGGAAACCGAGGCACAGAAAGGCTAAGCAACTTACCGAAGCACAGGAAGTCTGTGGCAGAGCAGGGACTTGAATCCAAATCTCAAGCTTGTGCCCTAATCACTGGATCATCTTTCCTCACTAAAGAAATATTTGGAGCCATCATGAACTACCAAATTGTTTAACAACTACCCGGCAACCTCATGACCCTATTTTTATTGCCCTCATCCCTGCCGTTGTTTGTCACACTTATTTGTTGCATCTTGCCTCATATTAAATTCCAAGTTCTTTGGAGCAGGGACTGTCTCCTACTATGTGTCTGCCGAGCGCCCAGCACAATGGGGCCCTGTTCACAACTGGGGCATCTAGGTATTCCCACAATATAACTAAGATAATTGTTATAACGGTCCAGATATTCAGCTGGAGTATATCAGCAGACCATGAAGTCAGTGGAGCTACACAGATTTCCAGCAGCTGAGGATCAGCCCCAACCTCTGCAAAGTGATTTGAGATCCTCAATTGAAAGGCGCAATGGAAGTGGAAGGTCTCACTATAAAGAGGCAAAGTCCTGTTACTGCTATGGTATGTTGTGCTGCTTGTTAATAGTGCCATTATCCAAATACACAGGATGCTGTTAATGCATTTTACTGTCTGGTATTGAAGCTGGGGACTATTATTTCCAGTGGAAAGGCAAGGCCAGTTCACATGACATGATTTAAACCTCTATCGTGAAGCATGCATAAGCTGCAGTGGGTCATAAATCTTAACAGGATGCTGTCAACTAGAAAGGAACCAAAATTAAAACCATTTATCTGAACTCCCCCCCCCCCCATCACCCCACCAATTTAGGGGAGATGGATAAAATGAAGCCTACTTCCAAAACACCTCTAGATTCATTAAGCAGACCCCAAATCCAAGCATCCCTGTTTCTGCATCTCTCTCCCCTCGGTTTGTTCAAGCCACCCAGGACTTCATGATTTTCACTATGCTCCACAGCACAGCCACTAGCGGGGACAGAACTTGGATCTTCCTCTTGCTCCCAAAGCGCAGGCCTCAAGCACTCGAGTTAAAGAACAATCTGTTTTCAGTGTTGGGACTACAGAGTCTATCACGCATAGTTGTGTGTGTCATGGAACAGGTCTGATGCCCTCCAGTACCACCCAGTAGTTCATATACACCAGAGCCTGTGCTTTATGATACCATTGGGAATGAGTTCTGCATTTCATTTAGGGGAGGGGGGGAAAAAAAAGAGTAGCCGCCAAAGATTGGTCCGAAGAGGTCACCCTGCTGGCCCCACAGCAGTGCTGACCGGAAACTTTTCCCCTTTGCTGTGCAAACTACTGATATTATGATTAGTCGGGCTGATTAACAGATGAGGAAGTAAACAAAGCAACAAAAAGGGGGAATCATCCTGGCCCCTGCAAAGGGATAGAAGCCCAGGGAAATATGGTTGCCAACATGAAAGTGGACAACATCAACAGGGGGAAAAAATGTCTTATGTAGCCTTCTAGAGGCCAACACTATTGGCCTAGACCGAGTCTTCAAACAATGAGCAATAACAAAATTAAAATGTTTTAAGGGAGTGGAGAGTAACAATATCACTTTAAGAGATTCAGCTGTAGTAATAACCCTAGCACCCTTCATCCAAAAGAGCATTACAAACAACAGGCCAAATTCAGAGAATTTTGACCCAATCAGGACTTCAGAATTTGGTTCTATATACATACAGGAATCACTAGGCCATGGCAGTGCAGCTCCTTCTGGGGTGGAGGGCATCAGCTAGATGGCACAATGCATAATGATAGGGAGGTGGAAATTTCAGCCAAGAACAGCAGGGTTAAAAGTTACCACAAAATCTTTAATATCAGCACAGAGCAAAGAGGACCTCTGTTTTCTAGGTCTCATCCATGCTCAGTAGATTACATGATACTCTGTTTCTCTGAGGATTTATCAAGCATAAAAGGCACAGCTGATGCTGCTGAGTGGATTGAGGGGTCTGCCTCATCTCACTCACACCAGTTTTTACATGGCTATAACTCAACTGACTCCAAAAGAGTTACTCCTGTATCACACCAGCGCAAATGGAAAGCGAATCAGACCAATGTGTTGCAAACATGCTTACACAACTAAGCCATTCCCACCATCATGAGAACAGCAGCTTTGAACACAGCCTGACACGCCCATGCAGTCTGTTTGGGAGATTCTGAGCAAATAACATTTCGGGTGAGGGTAGGGGTGAGGAGACATTTTACGTTTACCAAACTCTCCACACCACCTGCACTTCAGCAGCTATGATGAATTTGTTTCATCTATAGTGTTCTCTGCCACTTCACACCCTTGAGATTTTGAAGGGAGATCAAGAAAGTGGCTCACAGATTTGCAATTAAAATTGAGACCATTTTTAAAAAGGGCGGAAGGGATAAATTTTGTTCCCTGATTATGACACACTCTCTCTCTCATACACACCGACCCATCTTTCAAAGAGCAAACAGGTACAAACAAATGCATCAAAAGAGATTATTTGGGCTGAACCACTGCTTAATGTTCAGGCTCCAAAGGCAACTTAGAACTCCTAATCCCCTGAGCTGGGATCTTTGACAAAGGGATGTAGATAAGGGGGAAACTACATTAGGAACAGAGCTGGCATTTGTACATAGAAAGGAGAGTCTAAAAAGAAAAAAAAGACATAAGCTATAAAGGAAGTTAAAGGAAACAAGGCAGCCCTCATTTATATTTGATCAATATGTGATTAACCATAGTTAACCATTAATTCATCTGCTGTGCATTAGAACTGCTGTTCAAAGTTGGAGAGCATTTAATATTATATATTGCCACTGCTCAGCCTAAATTGTTTTTTTTCCCTTTAAATGTACACAATATTACAGATTTAATTTTAAGCTGTTTGAATCAGTCTGTAAAAAAGATTTGATTATACCTGAGTGTTCTGGCCCCAGTTTTTCCGTATCTCAGTAATCTTGGCGGTAATTGGCTGATTAGCTCCCTCACACTCCATCTCTGCCTCAGTTTCCATGGTAATGTTACAGGAGCTATTATAGATGAGAACTTCATCTCTTTCCACTTTAGGGCTGAAACGAGAAGGGAGGTTAAATGGGGTGTCATCAATCTTAATGAAATGCAATTATTTTTACTCTTATTAATCATTGCAAGCCATTAGCTTGTGGCAACTCCTGCCCACCATTTGTCAAACTTTGCAAATTTCTGTAATTTTGTTTCCATTCTTTTATTGTTTATTTGTTTCCCCCCACCCTGTATCTGCAAACCCTCCCGATGACAACACATGCAGTAAATATCTCTCAGTGATGCCTTTCAGTTTCACAAAACAGTTACAAATGCTAGCAAATGCTCTTCCAGGACCAAGGGAAGGAGGTAAGTGCAGATAAGGACTAAGGAATTGCCACTGTGAGAGTCAAAGATGGAAGCATACACCGAGCAGGGTTTGTTTGGATCCCCCCCACCCCCCTTTCCCTATCTTATTCACACTTAGCAATGGGGAATGAATAACTTGCTACTCCCTTAGGGCAAGCGGAGAAATTGGAAAACCACACAACTGGCTAACTGGTCCCTAATTCCAACTGTGAAAAAATGAGCTCATTTAGGGTTCCAATTCCTGCTCCCCAGCTGATTGCAATGATGCTTTGTTGCTAGCACTGGAACATTAACTTAGTAAATTAATTAAACTTACTTAACAGCCCAGACTAAGCAGATTCGATATATGTGCCAGTTACACGAAGACACTTGCTCCAAAGGCTTCTGTCACGCAGAGAGAAGAAGGAGCAGCAAAGGTAATAGGTAAAGGGTGTTCTTACTGGGTCTTGCTGCTGACAGCTGCTCACTTTGGTAGCATTTTACTATGGGGAGCTGTGAAGGTCTGATCCAAAGTCCCTTGAAAGCAATGGAAAGCCTCCCAGTTCACTTAACTGAGCTTTGGATCAGGCCCAGGAAGTAGACGTCCCATTTTCATGTCTGGCTGCAATTTGCATTCCTTTCCCCAGCTCTCCTCCTTTCCCGCCCCAAAAATTCAGTGAATGTGTTTGTGGATTTGTGTGTGAATTTAGATCTGATTTCAGAAAAATGAAGTTCCCGGTTTATCCACAAACCCATCCCAACACAGTGGGCAGCAGTACTACTCAACCTCAACCCAAAGGCAGTCTCTCTCAGCCACTGTACCTATTACAGAGAAGAGAACTCAGTCTCTGGGCCTGATTCTCCACCGCCTTTCACCTTGTGCAGTCATTTACACCCGCTCAAAAATGCTGACCACTCTGAATTGGTCATATTAATCGCCCATTGTACACAGGTATAAATGGTGACACAAGGTACAAGGCAATGGCGAATCAAGCCTGCTAAGTCAATTCAATCTATTTGGCAGTAGTTTTTGCGATGCGGGTATCTAGTCACTGGGAATTTGGATGGAGACAATCAAACTCTTTTCTCAGAGCAAATTCAGAAATAACAGGTAAGGGTTTAAGCTGATGTAACTTACATGATGGGGGGCTAAAAAGAGATGAGCTACAACATTGTTCTACGATGCACCTCGGGCCAGATTGACAAAAGGGCCAAAGCGGGTTAGTGGCTTACCCTAAGTGAAATCAACCCATCTGAAAATCTGGCCCTTAACTTGCTTGGGAGTACCAGGATCCCAACCAACTGATGAATCTGCAGTTTTCAAACCATGCCATTGTTCAAGGAGACAGCAGCCATGGCAGTGGGTTTGGGGGATGTTTGTTTCATTGCCATTTTTTAGCACAATCGGTGGTGTATTAAAGACAGAGTTGCGTTAACAAAAACCGTTGCAGGTATCGGAGCCATTTTAACAATGATTTTGTATTTATTTATTTATTTAAATAAATCGCTCCCTCCACCACATCAATAACAGAAAGTCAGCCTTAAGGAACAGCATTAGCTTCCTGATAGCAACACTTTGAGAACTATTCTTGTCCTGTACAGTAATTTAGTGAGATGAGGGTATCTTTCAAGGCTGCATCATATTTTCTGCTGCAAGAAAAAAATTTATCCTTTAAATAGCCAACATTTTTATGAGGAGATGGCTATATCCAATGCGATAAACAAACTAAGGGCTGCATCCAGCTTGCATGGAAGTCAATGGGGCTCTCGCAAGAGACAGGAATGGGAGTTTAATCTGATCTTACATTGGGAATTAATGTATAGGTAATGGACACACTCTGTATGATCCTGGGTTAACCACAACAGTAACAGTTACTTCATTTCTGGGCACCTCACTGCTGGACAATGATTAACGAAGTGGTGAGCTTAAAGAAGTGCAACAAAAATAATCAGAGCTGGAGGGACAAACTGAAGGTTAAGGGTCACATCCTGATCCCACTGACATCAATTGCAAAACTTGCATTCTGTTCAATGAAAGCTGGATTTGGCACTAAGAATTAAACACATATGGGTCTGACAGTCCTCATGGTTACACTAGTGGAAATCAGGAGTAGGTTCATTGAAGCCAGTGTGAAACTGGGGTGTGAAAAGACGCGATCACTAGAGGAAGACAACAGTTAGAGCTGAATAGGAAATGGCTGTCAAGTCCCACAAAATTTTTCACAATTTTGAATATTTTTCTCATCCTGAGTCTGGATAAGAAGCTAAAATATCGAACACTTCCACAAACAGATAATCAGGAGGAAAAAAAAAAGATCAGGTCAATCAAAATGTTTTGGTTCATTAATTTCAGAAGCTTTTGTTTCAAATTGTGACCTTTTTATGTATTACCTTTTTTTAAAAGCATAATTTAACTAAAGTTTAGACACAAAGTCATTTTGAACAGGAAAATGAAACTTTTTTGTTTTGAAAATGTTGAAAAGGGTCATTTCAACAAATTGCAATTTTGGAATTGGGAGATTCTTCAGAACTGACCCTTTCCCACACATTATTTCGGGTTCCACAAATTAGCATTTTCCAACAAGCCAAGTTTTGTCAGGAAATATTTGACCAGCTCTAATAACAAATCTATAATACTGGAAGAGTGTAAGTGTAACCCACACATCTCCTGGGTGTGGTTTTCTGTCCCATCTAAAAAAGTGGCACTCAGACCACTCAGCCCTGGTCTACACTGGGGAGAGGGGAAGGGGAAGGATCGACCTAAGATATGCAACTTCAGCTACGAGAATAGTGTAGCTGAAGTCGACGTACCTTAGGTCGACTTACCTCGCATCCTTACGGCGCTGGGTCGACTGCCGCCGCTCCCCCGTCGACTCTGCTTCTGCCTCTCACCACGGTGGAGTACAGGAGTCGACGGCAGAGCGATCGGGGATCGATTTATCACATCTACACTAGATGTGATAAATCGTTCCCCGATAGATCGATCACTACCCACTGATCTGATCTGGCAGGTAGTGTAGACGTACCCTCAGAGAGAGAGATTGTGTCTGTTCTGCAGTCTTAACTAACAGCCAGCTGGCTATTAGCTCATGCAGTAGAGGCTCATGCATTTAGCTCCAGAGGCCCCAAGTTTGATCCCGCCCACTGACAACTGGGGTCTGTTGATGTTACATAAGCACCAAATGGAGAGAGGAATTATTTAGCATAGTAAACGGGGATGTGAACTTGCAGCATTCCTACTGTATTTTCCACTGCATGCATCTGATGGAATGGGCTTTAGCCCATGAAAGCTTATGCTCAAATAAATTTGTTGGTCTCTAAGGGGCCACAAGTACTCCTTGTTCTTTTTACTACAAAGTTAGGTTGGCTTAACTAAATTACTCCAGGCTGTGAGAAAATTCACACCCTGTGCGATGCAGTTAAGCTGACCTAAGTGGTGACATAGACACTGCTGGGTCGATGGAGATGGAAATGATGGTAGCACCACCTTTTGGGACATTTATAACTAGACTAGACAAAGCATGGCATAAAAGAACTATATGAGTTGGCAGGGAGAGAGAGACTGGATGACCTCAAAGGTCTTTTCTACCTTTCTGGATTCTATGAGCCAAACACTGAAGCCCTGACTATAGACCTGATTCTCCAGTGCCTTGTGTGGGCAAACCCACTAAAGTAGGGATGGTAGGCTTGATCTTCTCTGACACCACTGCAAACCAGGCATAGAGCCATTGGAGCATCCACGTCGATGGAATTACCCAGGTGTAAACCAGGTATAAGGGAGAGAAGAATCAGGACCCTATGTATTTATTTGTGTCTGTTAAGTGTCTAGAATAATCTGGTGCTATGTAAATCAGAAATAATAAAAAGCAATGGCACAGCTCCTTAGCTGGTGTCAATGAGTAACAGCTCCAGGATCTGCCCCAAGGAATCTGATTCTCTTCTGACCGCACTGACTTTATACAAATGTAAATCAGTTGACTCCAGGGAAGTTACTCTGCTTTATACTGATGTGAGCAAGAGGAGACTCAAAGCCCAGAAACCTCAAACCAGGCTAGTTTCATGTGGTTTTCGGGTTTTGGAAAAACATTTGCACAATGGTAGTCTTGTCCTCCTTGTTAAATGCATACTGTAATGCCTGCTGCTCTCATCTCGGGGTTTAAGTAACTCCCATTGATTAACTTGTATCTTGCAACAGGAGAAGATGGGGCCAGATTTTCAGCTGATGTAAATCAGAATAGTGCCACTGAAATCAATGGCATGATGCCAATTTATATCAGCTGAGAGTTTGGCTTAATTTACAGAAAATCTTGGGCCAATAACCTGGTTATGGTCTGTTTATCTATTTGGTTAGGAAGAAGGACTTAAAAAAAAAACAAATGGGAAAGTTTCATTCTCTTATTCTTTTCTCTCCACCCCTCCCCACCCCCACCACAAACTTATAGGACTAAATTCTTTGCCGGTGTAAACTGGCGTAGTTCCATTAACTTCAATGGAGTAGTTCCAATTTACACCAGCAAATTTGGCCCATGGTTTCCAAAGCCTAAAGCTACAGTAACTGTCTGTGCACCCTTGTTGAGTAAACAACATACAGCCTGCCAGATCCTCTGCGACTTTTTACCCATGAATCTCTTTGGAGAGGTGAAGGGGGAGGGGGAATCCCTTCTGGTTTTCATAATGACTAATCCTTTCCCCCCTTGGCATTCACCAGATGTTGCTTTGGATCAGAAGATAAATATTAAAATCTAAAGAGGAACAAAGCGGGCTGTTTACTAGATGGATTTTCTGAGGTCTCTTGAATGCTTTAAAAGATGTGGGGGGCAGATGCTTTGATATGCACACTGAATGGATTTCACAACCCAGTGGAGCACACCAACCTAGGAAATAGAAATCCACCTTCTCCATCGCCCAAGTCTGCAAACACTAAGTGTCTTCTGGGAGATGCTGAGCAGCACCAGGCCCACACTGCTGTGGGATAGAGCCAGGGCTAACCTGAAAAAGAGGCCAGCAAAAAGCGCCTGGGGTGAGTTGACTTTTGTCCTGTTATCCAGCAGAGAGTTGTCGTCACACAGGTATATGTAAGGCCTGGCTCCTGCTAGGCTGTATGCTCCTGCTGTGATATGGACGTCACACTGGATGTATGTGGTCCCAGCTCCTTTGCAGTCTTCTGAAGGATGGGTCAGGCCACAGAGAACGGCCAAGGACGCTGCAAAGACAGAAAGGAAAAAAAACACTCACCCACATAAGCATCGGCACTGATGCAAGTTAGAACCATATGCTGTGCCACTGAAATCAATGGGAGTTTTGCTATTGCCTTCCATGGCAGAAGGGTCATGATTATTTTCCCAGCCTAACCCTTTGGGAACCACAACCCTCCATTCTCACGATCCATATGATCTATTTATGACTCTGCCCGTTGGGTTTGATCTCTTTTATCTGTGTGGATAATTATGATCCTTTGGCAGTATCTATCCAGATGCTCTTTAGAATAAAGTGACCCCTTGTGGGGGACAAAAGCAAGCCAGTGATTAGCTAAGGGGACGGGCATAACTGCTGCCTGGAGGAGATGGGCCATTGTTTGTTTACTTCAACCCAGCAGTACAGTATGTGCTCAGATCCTCGATTGTTCAGCGGAAAGGAAACATTCTCTACACTATTGTTCCTGTGGCTGGATCTGCACTTCATGAAGAGAGTGTTGTGCTCAACACGCTGGGGGTCTGAGTGGGCTAATGCAATTAGCCATTCACCGTTTGGAGACCGAGGTTCACATTGGGGAAAGCTGTTGGGATGGAAAGCACAAACCGACTGTGAACCTTTCACCAGGAAACGTTGTCTGGTGATAAAGTTCATTGCAGATTTGAAGCTCAGCCCTGGTTCAGTGAAAGCATCAACAGAGCTTTGCAGGCTTTTCAAAGGAATGGATTTGCAGTGGATTTGGAGCTTTTGCTTGGAATCTGTGTGAAACTTGAGGCTTTGCATGATTTTAACTCAATGGGTTTGGGGGTTTTATTAATTTGCTTTAAGAGGTTTGTTTGTTTGTTTTTTAAAGGATGGGTTTTGTGAACTGAAAGTCAGGTGGGAAGAGGTTTATGGGCCTACAGGAATATAAACCAGAGAACAAAATTCATTCAAAACCCTGAGGGTTTCATATAGCTCTGGGAGGATCTCCACCGAGCTAGCACTCAAACAATGAATAGCTGAAAGGAAGGATGGTCTTGTGCCAGTGATTGTTGTTTGCATTTCTATGGCTCATCAGAGATCAGGACCGGAGCTGGTTGGGAATTTTTCAGTAAAACTTTTTTGTTGTTAAAAATGCCGATTTGTTGAAACTGAAACTTTCACGTGAAAGGGCCAGCTTTGACAAATTTCTTGACTTGAAAAACATGTTGAAAAAAGGTTTTCAAGATGTCCCCTTCTGATGTTTTCAAAACAAAAAATTGTTCAAAAGGACTTTTCAGTTCAAAATTTAAGCTAATTGTACTACAAATAATTATTTTAATTAAAAATGGTTGAAAGTGGACTATTTTGAAATGATCCAAAAACAACACTTGATTGATCCCAAAAAATTCAGATTGTCAGTTCGCAAATGTTTTTTGAAATTTTGACTTTTTAATCCAGAGTTGGGATGAGAAAAATGTCTAAAATCAGGAAAAAGTTAATAGGACAGGAAAAGCATTTCCTGCCAAGCTCTAAGCAGGATACCATTGTTCTAGGACCAGTTCAAACACATATAAACTAAGCAATCCCTGCCTCAGAGTTTATCACAATCCAGGCATAAAACAAGAGACAACAGGTAGATAAGAGCATTGCCGGCAAATCGAGGGAAGTGATTATTCAGCACTGGTGAGGTCACATCTGGAGTATTGTGTCCAGTTTTGGGTCCCCCACTACAGCAAAGATGTGGACAAATTGGAGTGTCCAGCAGAGGGCAATGAAACTGATTAGGGGGCTGGGGCACATGACTTATGAGGAGAGGCTGAGGGAACCGGGCTTATTTAGTCTGCAGAAGAGAAGAGTGAGGGGGGATTTGATAGCAGCCTTCAACTGCCTGAAGCAGGGTTCCAAAGAGGATGGAGCTCGGCTGTTCTCAGTGGTGGCAGATGACAGAACAAGAAACAACGGTCTCAAGTTGCAGTGCAGGAGGTCTAGGTTGGATATTAGGAAACACTATTTCACTAGGAGGGTGGTGAAGCACTGGAACGGGTTACCTAGGGAGGTGGTGGAATCTTCATCCTTAGAGGTTTTTAAGGCCTGGCTTGACAAAGCCCTGGCTGGGATGATTTAGTTGGTGTTGGTCACCAGTTCAGCAGGAGGTTGGACTATATGACCTCCTGAGGTCTCTTCCAACCCTCATCTTCTATGATTCTATGAAGACAGAGCATAAGGTAGCAATGAGAAAATACTGATCAGCATAAGGAACAGTGGTCAAAGCACACCAGCTGTATAACCATTGTTGAATTTTTTTTAGACATCATGGCAGAGGAGAGTTTTCAGGAAGGATTTTAGGAAGAACAATGAGGTGGCTTTGCAGATGTTTACATGGAGTTCTTTCCAAACGTGAAAGGCGGCATGGTAGAAAGCACAAAGATGCTTGTTTAAAAATGTACTAATGGGTGATGGTAGCTGGGGTCATTGACGAGTAATGGAGTGGAGATGAGAGTAATCAATGTCTTGATATTGTTATGAGAGATGATGGGTATGGTGCCAGAGTCAGGCCAAGATTCAGAGCCAGAGTTGGGTGGGGCACAGAAGCAGGGACCTGGAACAAAGCAGGGATCAAGAGTCAGGTGAGAGGTCATGGTCTGATGTAGCACTCAGCCAAGGATTCAGGGGCATTGGTCAAAACGACAGGCATCTTGAGATAGTGTCCACAGTGGGTTTGAAAGGTGGTCTTCCACTTGTCCTCAGCTCTCATAGAATTCTGGAGAGAAAATGACCTTTAGTTTGTGCCAGTGGATGAGTGTGTTATGGAGGGTCAGCCAAGAAATACCCAAGATCGGGGAAAATGCCAGGAGTGAATAGCACTGAACTGAAGTGTCTTTCTGTGCTCTTCGCAGGGCTGGCTCCAGGCACCAGCGAAGGAAGCAGGTGCTTGGGGCAGCCAATGGAAAGGGGCGGCATGTCCGGGTCTTCGGTGGCAATTCGGCGGTGGGTCCCAGTCCCTCTTGGCAAAAAAGCTGGAGACAGCCCTGGCTCTTCGATGGTGACCAGAGGTACAGTCTCTCTGTCCACCAGACAGGAGAATGGGGGAACCTATCAACTGTCTCTGCTAGGTCCAGAAGGGGCCTGGGCCTTAGGGGGATCTGACCTGAGTCTATGAGGGGCTGCTGTGGAGAGATTGGAAGGGAGCACGCTGGGACACGTACTCATCCGGTAGTTGTAAATGCGGTGTTCGCTGGCAGAGTTCAGCACGTGTTCTGGATAGGTCCATGGCTCAAAACTCAGGGAAACATTTTGTCAAGGTTCCCAGGCCAGCCTCG
The DNA here is from genome assembly GCF_002925995.2 of Terrapene triunguis. Classification (NCBI taxonomy): domain Eukaryota; kingdom Metazoa; phylum Chordata; order Testudines; family Emydidae; genus Terrapene; species Terrapene triunguis. The sequence goes on from NW_020708986.1 coordinate 20,724, forward strand.
TTCTTGGGGACTGGACTGACTTGTTTTCCTGGGTCTCTTAGGTTTGGATTCCTCATACAACAACCAGAAATATAATAAACCAGTTTGCCACAACAGAAACACAAGTTAAGATTGGCAGGCCAGAATAACCTGCAACTGCTTGACTTGAGAAGCAGGACTCAATAGCGGGAGGCACGACTGTGACAATGCCTCTCGTCTTTCTTCTCACTGCCCCCACAATCAATTATCAATCCAGGCCTCTGTTGCTCTGGACCAGGGGTCGGCAACCTTCGGCACGCGGCCCATCAGGGTAATCCGCTGGCAGGGCGCGAGACATTTGGTTTACATTGACCATCCGCAGGCACGGCCCTCCCGCAGCTCCCAGTGGCCACGGTTCACCATTCCCGGCCAATGGGAGCTGCGGGAAGTGTGATCATAAATGTATTGGTGAAATTTTTTCCATTCCAAAGAGTATTGCTAACAACTTTTTCAATATGAGCAGAGCCCTTCTCTGTCACGGGCAATGCACTGCTGCAAATAGAACAGATTGTCCCCCTTGCAGCATGGTATCTCCTAGGCCCAACTTGGATGTGTCATACTGCAGCATCAGGGGTTCATCTGCATTGTAGTATTTCAGAATGGGAGCCTTCCCAATAATCTTTTACTTTCCAGAATGCTTGCTCATTTTGATCCGTCCGCTCCTATGAGGTGTCTCAATGTGTCAGCTGTCTCAGGATCTCACAGATCTCAGACAGACAGCTGAAAAACTTTCCCAAATAACTGATCATTCCCAGGAGTTTTTGGACTCATTTAACATCACTGGGTCTTGGCATTTCTCTAATTGCCCTTATTTTCTCTGCGTCTACTTTCAGGCCTTTGGAGGTCAACAAATGTTCAATGTATGGCACCTTAGTTACTCTCAACTTGAGATTGTCCAAGTTCAATTTATTATTTTTTTCCCTGCATCTCTGTAAAAGAAGTGTAGTCATGATCTCATTGAGCTTGTTCTGGATCATCATCCTCTCCCACTATCAACACAACTGCTATTATCCAGATTCCCATCAAGCCCTCCAATATTTGGGTCAGACTGCTCTGGAATACCTCTGGTGCTGAACTGATTCCCATTGGCATCCTTAACCATCACTGTCTCCCAAGTGGAGTTGCACAAGTTGTCAAGTAACTGGATTTTTCATCCAATTCAATGTGCCAGAATCCATTTTTCATATCGCATTCTGTAAAAAGTCTCTCTTTAGACAGATCTGTTAATATGTCCTCAATTGTAGGCAGAGGGGAATGGCTCCATTTCAAATCTTTGGTTAAAGTCTTTGGGTCTATGCATATTCTCAGCTTTTCAGATGGCTTTCTTACGACAACAAGATTGCTTTTCTAGTTTGTGTTCTTCTCTACAGGATGAATAATTCCACAGTTCTGTAAGCTCTGTAGTTCGTCTTTCAATGGCTGTCATAATGCAATAGGTACTTTCCTTTTTTGGCAATTTAACTGGCTTCACACTGGTGTCAATCTATGTTTTATAAACACCATCTAACTGTCCATCTCCCTGAAACATATCTTGATACTCCCTCTGTATCATCTCCTAGTCCAAGGTAATATCATCCAATGTATCTTAGTCATCTTGCTATCCACTTTCATTATGTTATGGAACTGTACTTTTATCCGATTCACGGCTTAGACAGTCTTGCTGCCCAGAAGCAAAAGTGCTGTCTCATCGCCTATGACTACAAAGTCCAGTCTGTATTTTTTTCCTTGGATTTCCTAATTTAATTTTACATTTCCCCAATGGGTTTTAATGTGATCTGGTTGTACATTGTTAACAACTTGTTGGTCTCTTCCAACCATATGTCTGGGTTCACCAGACTGTGGCACAAGTTGTAACATTATCCCAATCAATCTAATTGAAATTGTATCACTTTCTTCCCAAATAACCTGGCTGCATACAACTGTTTCTGGTGCTTACGAGGGTCTTCTTGCACTATGTTTATCATCTGTTCGGTCACTCATACAATGTCCTCATACTCATTGTTGCTCTCTTTAGTTACTGTGTGTACCTTGGATTTGTTTTTCTTCTCTCTGGGGGAAAAAACAAACCCTTGGCTGCAAAATGATTACATTTTGTCAGAGATATGTCATTTTTTCCTCACAAGCTAGACACTTTTCTTTCTGTCTTTCATGGTTTCTCCCACAGTATTGACATGTGTCTGTAGCATTGTCATCTACTGATGTTGGATCTGGTTTTGATTTCTCTTTCTTATGTATGGCATGGACAAAGCTTTTCCCCAAAGTCAAGTCAGCTTCCCTCAGCAACCACTTTCATACTTGTAAGTCTCATATTTGGTCACACTATCCGGTCTCTTATCAATGAATCTTTAATATTTCCAAAACTGCATCTGGCTGCTAACATTTTTAAATCAGTGCTTTATTCATCTATATCCTCTCCAGCTGCTTGAGCCCAAGTCAAGAAATGATATCTTTCCACCATTTCATTCTTCCTGGGGTTAGAGAGAGTACCAAAACAGCCCATTATTGCTTTTAAGGTGTGCTGAGCCTGGGAAATTTCCACACAGAGTCTCACTTACCTCTCTCCTTTTTTCTCCAATCAGGTAATGAAACAGTTTTATTTTCACATCTTCTTTATCTTCCAGCGGGGTTAATTTCCTCTTTCCAGCTCTTCCACGCCTGAACTAAATTCTTCGCTTGCAGGTTCAATGCCCCCAGAGGCTTCAGACCCTCCATTTTTCTGTTATCCGCCTTGTCTTATAAAGCAAACTGTATACTCACAGAAGTATTCTGCTCTCTGCAGTGCAGCTCTGAATGGTCTCCCCACTGTCTAGGACTTGATTACCACTGCCACCATGTTTTAGGCTTTGTTGTATCTGGATCATCTGCTATATAAGATCTCACTCTGACATGGGATTAATTAAACTTCAGCTTCTCCAGCCTACTGGCTTCTCAGACAGTTCCCAAGGAGGTGTTGTTTTCAACGGTAGGCTGCGCAAAAGTGTCTGCTAGCACGATGAACTTACTCTTGCAGTGCCCGATTCTTGACAATCAGCTGTGAAAACCATGCTGCACAGCTTGGTTATCCATCTGGAGGGGCTTAATGGCTCATGCGGAGCCAGTACTCCCTGGGATAAGGAGCCGGACCTGCTCAGAGAGGTTGGTTTTCCAAGCAAACTGCCGTGGACCGGGAAGTCAGTCCTAGTGGTCAGAGCAGTGGTGGTCAGATGTAGTCACCAGAGCAGGAGTCAGGAGTCAGAGCCAGGGGTCAGAGCCGGAGATGGAGCCAGGGGTCAGACCATGGGTTGGAACTGGAGACAGTAGCCAGGGAAAGGGGGGGGGGCACAGAAGCAGGGATCTGGAACAAGGCAGGAAGGCAGGAGCCAGGCAAAGATCAGGAATCAGGTGAGAGGGCAAGGTCTCATGTAGCACTCAGCTAGGGATTCACCTAGTTGCTCCAAGAACTTCCTGTGTCTCCTTCTGGCTTAAAGAGCGAGACCGAGCCAATCAGAGAGGCCGGGCATCTCCTCCAATTAGGAGCTTTGGGGTCCGTGCTTCGGGTGAACTGGGGTCCACCAGCCCACATTCCCTGCTGGTACTGGCAGTCCGAGGACTGCCTGGGGACCCATCAACTCGCATTCAACACCCGGGATCTCTCACAAATAAGTACCTTAGATAGATAAGCAGCAAGAACAATATTAAAAATAAAAGGAAACTCACATGCCATGACTTAAAAAAAATATTCGCAGTCGGTGGAATCATCCAAAGGGTGTGTGTGTGTGTGTGTGTGTGTGTGGTCTACATAAAAATACATGAAGGGGAGGTATTTCTGCAGCAGGATGTGATGTAACAGAGGAATGCATCCACTTCACCAGTCCCAGGCACTGGGCACAGCCAGGAAATATCAAACGTGCTTCTAATCTGCATGCATGTGCCTCTGTACTGAAGTGTAGCAAAGGCCCCAAAATCATGTCCCCTAGGCCTCTGTAAACAGCTTGTCTCCCTGTACCACTGCAGTGGTTCGTAACCTCTCTGCTGAGTGAATGAGGCTAGCAAAAGGGAGCTCTGCATGTCAACAGCTCACTAGTCTAGCTGGTAGGGGCCAGCCAGCACATCACAAATGTCAAACTCCCAGAGAATAGTACCAAGTAAACAGCAGATGTGAGGCTAGATTAAAAAGATCTTTGGCAGGCCAATTATCATCTAAAAATATCACCTGAAAATATAATTATAATCAAAATATGAATATCAGGCTATTTTACCATTTGTGGTGTGTTTCCAAGATATAAACACATTTGAGTTTGTGTACACAAACATTTTATATGTTTATGTGCCTATACCAGCATTGCAAATATCTACTTGGCTCTAAACTAGTGTGAGTTTGTTTTTTAGTTTGTTTTGCTTGACCAGAAAAAAACAAATATTTTTCTAAGTGTAACAGATCATCACTGGTAGAGGGTAGGTGAGAGAGAGAGAGAAGTTAGCCTTCTCAATGGCATATTTGGTAGGATATGAGATAAATATCTTAATTCAGCAAGAGCTGAGCAATAAACAAGGGAAAGTCTTATGTGTCTGTTTAGTGGGAAGTGCAACCTACCCAACTCAATTCCCCAAACTAAATAACCAAGAAACTCTTTGATACAATCAATCAGCATTCGCTTGCTGACATCTAGTGCCCATTTGAAGTATTGTCTGGACAAGCATATTCTCTCCACCTCAGCAATGGTCCAAAGCACAATAAATTTAGAAACACTGTTCTTCATGTTTTCATACTCTCAATCATTTTCTTGTATTTTATTCTATTTCTTTTTCTTGAATAACCAGTCTCCCCCACCCCTCATCCCGGTATTCAAGCACTGAGTCTTTTAACATGAGATATCCCAGTTCCCAGGACAGAGCTTAAAGGAAAGTTCCTAGGATTGTTCCCAAATCCTGTTTAAATAAGTGATTATTTACAGTATCTCAGGTTCATTCCGCCCACATCCAAACACACACAGTTTTGGTTTGTATTTTGAGATTGCTTATCGAGAAACCCAGAGGATGAGGCAAAATGACAAGTGGGAATTCCACAAGTTGGCAGTCACAGATACTCTCATAGCATCACCCCATAGGGTGGGAGGGATTTATAGATCCATGGAGGAGCAGAGGCCAGGGACTTTTGACCTCAGGGAGGTCTCTAGAATTTGAAGAAATATTACATGTAACCCACACATCTCCTGGGTGTGGTGTTCTATCCCCTCTAGTGGCACTGAGACCACTTAGAGATTCATGAGTCTGCTACAGCCTTAGCTAAAGGCCATGTGCCTTTTGGCTCATGCATTTAGCTCCAGAGGTCCCAGGTTCGATCCCACTCTCCGATGACCGGGGTCTGTCGGTGTTTCAAGTCGGGGCTCACCCGGGATATCAACTAGAGAGTCGCTGAAGCTTCAGACACCCTTCCTCAGCTAGGAAACGTATGTAACCTACACACGTCCTGGATGTGGTGCTCTGTCTCCTCTAGTAGCACTGAGAACACTTAGAGATTAATGAGGCTGCTACAGCCTTAGTTAAGAGGCATGTAGCTCCAGAGATGCCAGGTTTGATCCCGTCCACCAACAACCAGGGTCTGTCCATGTTACATACAGATCTCAGGGTATTCACTTAGCCCCTCCAACCTACTCTTTGAACTACCCTTAGAGTAGCTTGCACTGTAAGCCCCTCGGGGCAGGACCATCTCTTTGCCATATGTTTGTAGACTGCCTAGCACATCGGGCCCTGGCCTGCAGAAGCTACTGCTATGCCAATAACAATACCCTGCATGCATGCATGCATGCCGTAGTCACCTCCTGCCATCGAGAGAAGAAAGGTGCGAGCGCTTCTGCTGGGTTGTTCCCATGGGAATGATGCTGCAGAGACAGGCTGTCATCCAGCCATGTACCATCTCTTATCACATCTCCCACACACTCACAAAGCAGTGACCAGGTGGTGTTTCCAGAGAGGGCCTGATCCATGCCCACTGACATCAATGGAAAGACTCCCATTGACATCAGTGGGATTTTGGATGAGGGTCAGGATGCGGTGGCTGCTGCCACGTTGGCTCCTCTCCCTTCCCCATAGCAGTTTTTGGGCCATCAGAGGTGCCCCTCTCCTCATCTGCGCTAGGATTTTTTGCAATGGGAATTCAGGACATGTGGTTTGAGGTCGGGGATAGATTTTAGGAGGGTTCATTATCCATCCCAACATGTTAACTGACCGTCCAAGCGCGGGGCAAGGCAGCTCACATCGGTCGTCGTGGTGTCACCTAGCGTTTCACAGGGAGCGCCACAGATGGTTACGGAGGTGTTTCCTGGAGCAAACCCAGTGCCGTGCACGTGCACTGCCCCTCCACCCAGGCCACCTAGGAAGAGAACAGAGAAAGGGATTTAAAACAGAGCTTCATGACTGGCCGTTAATGAGACCAGCCTGGAACTGCAGCCTCAATTTACAAGGGCCTCAAAATCTGCCTTTACACTCTGCATTATGGGTAAGGGAAAGGCCATCACAGATGTGCCTCAGTTATCCACAACTAATACTTGGAGCCAGATCATCTCTGGCCACTGCATCTTGCATGGCTCTACAGAGGATGAGGGGTGGTTGCGATGCTGCACTACCCTTAATGCCCCATCCCAAGACAAAATTTAAGGACTGTCGGTTCCTCCATGTACCCATTTAAGGTTAAGTAGACGCATTCCGTGAACTCAAGAGAGTCATGCCAATCTAAAATTGGTGGAAGTGAGATGAGAATCAGGCCTCCAGTTTCCGTTTCTATGGAGGCAGTGTGGGGCTCTAATAATTACCTGCTGTATGATGTTGGGCAAGTCACTTAGCCCCTCTCTGTTTCCCCTGCCAATATTTGTCTATCTTGTCTATTTAAATTGTAATTTTTTCAGGGCTGGACTGTCTCTTTCTAGGTGTCTGTACAGCACCTAGCACAATGATCTTGGCTGGGGCCCCTAGGTACTATAATAAAGACATAAATAAATAGTGATTTCTGTCATTTTGACTTGCTGCGTTACTGAGTTTTAAAAGTATCCACTGACTTCAGGTGCCTGCATTTTTGTGTGTCCATCTTAAGAGAGTTAAGGTCAGATATTTTCAGAAGTCAGTGGAAGCTGGAGGCACTCAGACCTTCTGAAAATAAGGTGTTAGGTGTCTCGAGTTCTGCACCCAAATACCAAGGGAACAAATGAGTGAACACTTTGGAAAACACGAGTGTGCATCCCTCTGTGCCTTCCTTTGCCCCAGTCTGGAATGAGTACTGTGGTGTATGCAGCCATGCAGCCAGAAGGGGAGGTCATCCTGCTTTTGTGTGAGTACACCATTCCCTGTGTAGAGCTGGTGGGAAACTGTTTTCCCAGCCTGTGAGAATTTCTGAAGTTTCAAAAAAAAATCCTCTCTCAAATCAGGACAATGCATCTAAATCTCAAAATGTTTTTTTGCAAATCTATAATCCTAAAAAGTTTTTGGATTGGGTCAATCAAAATGTTTCATATAAAAAATAATTACCCTTTTTGGTATAATTTCACTAAAATTTCAAAACAAGACGGTGATTCAGACCGAAAAAACTAATTGTTTCAAATAGATGTCAAAATAGGATATTTTGACAATTTACCAACTTTTTTTCAAATTGGGAGAGTTGTCAAAAACAACTCTTTCTCATAAATAGTTTTGTTTTTGATGAACTGGCATTTTCCAACAAACAATATGTTTCAACAGAAGATTTCTGACCAGCCATATCCCTGTCTGCTAGAACTAGCCTTGCACAGTTGGAATCACCTTTTCCATCCCACAACATCTTTTTTTTTTAAACTCCCCAAGATCTTAAAATTCTTTTTTTCTGTAACACACGTTGCCTGTGCAGAATTTATGGAGGCGAGATGTGGTATAACAGTTTAATCAGCACTCCGCTGTGATGCGTAAACAAGTGGCATCGTCGTGTGTGAGTAACATGGGGATCTAACTGCTTGCCAATATAAGGTTTTTACAAGACTCTGCAGGTTCGGTCCTGGGATTGGTCCTGCTTTGAGCAGGGGGTTGGACTAGATGACCTCCTGAGGTCCCTTCCAACCCTGATATTCTATGAGTCTATGATCAAATCCTTGCAGAGATACCTAGATAGATAGATCGGTCGGTGTTCTAATTTTGTGCTTGTGCCCATCAACACAGTCTCTGATTGCTTACCATTGTTCTTCCATTGAATCTTGGATACTATGTTTCACACCCAAATAAGGATTTTATTTTATGGGGGATGGGTAGGGGTATTTAAGAGATCACATTATGAATTCCTGAAAACAGAATTTAGCATGTAAGCAGCTGACAGACCCTCAGCCAGGACACTCGCTCACAGTCTGTGAAAGAAACAAATCAGGCCACATTCACTCTCCCCTGATACTCTAGATTCTAGTGTGTTTGTTGGGGGCAGGTGGGGGTCACTAGTGATTTCCTCTCTTACAAACTCCAAATACAAATTGTGACATCTCTGTCACTGCTGTTACCCGGGAGACAGTCATCCCCAGCCACTCATGCACTTACCCCAGTTGTTGCGTGTCGATGTGACAGTAAACTGAGAGGTGAATGTCAAGTTTGATGAAGCCCAGCCTCGGAGGAAGTCGCCGCCGAGGACTCGGTATTCTCCAGCAGGAAGCCGGGGAGCCGAGCATTGCAAAGTGGTGTGATTGCCAGTGATGTTGGTGCAGGGGGAGACCCCAATGGAAATGTGCATGCTTTCCACCCCTGTGATCCGTGACACGGTCATTGTTAAAAGGAGACCCACCGGAGGCAGAAGGAAAAGGAAAATAGGGGTGAACTCTTCACTGTAACTTATTTCACCAAGGTGGTACAAGATGCCATCTATTTCTAGAGCTAAAGCATGGATCCCATTGCCCAGAGGAACAGAGCACCGGAGAACCACATAGCTGACATCTGTAATGAGGCAGGGTCGGTTCCCAACAAGAACGGAAGTGCTGTTCCTTCCTTTCAGTGCTGCCCCTTGTATGGCAAGAAGGCCCCCGCCATTGGTACTGAAATTTTGGGGGTAAAATTTGAGCACCCAAGGAATGACGGTGAAGATACGGGAGTCCCTGCTGAAGCAAGCATGCCCGCTTCTTCTGTTGGACACAGAAAGGCTGTGCTGCCCTGGGGAAAGGCTGCCTGTCTGGCATTGTATGCTGGTCTCATTCCAGAAAGTTACGTTACAAGGGTCACGGTTGTCCACTTGTATCACAAGTTCATCAGTTGCCAAAGCTAATCTCTGGCCTCTGATCAGCAGAGATGACAATGTCCCATTGATCTCCCAGACCACAGCATCTACCTTAGGGGTCCACTCTTTCAGAAGGTGGAGTGCACAGTCTGTGAGGCAGACACTCTGAATTCCATTTACCGTCACTGTGACATTAAGGGCTTGAGAGGCATCAGGCAACCACCAGTCATCCAGAGGAGGTTCCCTTGGACGAAGAGCACAGCTGATCCTGTTGTAATCCACACTGTGGATCTCACAAGTATAGTTACCCGTCAGGCTCACACGAACTGAATTCCTCCTGGATTTTAGAACAAGACCGGATATAGTGAACAACAGCCCACCACAAGCTGAACCTTGTGATGGAATTATGGCCTTTACCTCTGGGACTAATGTAAAGTTCTGCAGGGCTGCCGTCATGTTGGCATAGCCCAGCTGCTTCTGGAGAACTCTGACGGGATAGATTCCAGGTTCCAGAGTGCTCAGTGGGAAGGAGCATTGAGAAAGGGTTGTGGATTCATTGTCGGATTGAAACTCCAGCTCACATTCAGAGTCTCCCAGCTTAGCCACTGAACCAGTTATATTTATTCCTTCTATGTCCAGCCACAGGCTGTCATTCATCATTTTTACTTCCACAGAGGTAACTACCGGAGTCAAAGCCATCTGGTAAGTAAAGGTGATATTCCTCTTTGGGAAGCTCCAGGAGGGAAGGAGTGGAGAGGATCTGTTACCAATGAACACCCCCACAAGTACAGAGATGTCCTGGGACTCTATATTAGAGAAGTCAGCAGCCGGTGGGGTCTGGCACCATATTGTCTCTTCCACCAAGCGGGTAACATCACAGGTTTGCGTGCCTATAAAGACTGAAACCAGGGTAGGGTTTTGGCTAAAGCCTTTTCCAGAGATTGTGAGGATTGTTCCACCTAGGGATACAGAAACGGTTAGCGCCATGGAGTCAGCTCAGAGTGAATTCTAATATGGTGAAACGCCACGGAAATTTCTACAGCCGCATTGTCTCAGCCTTTTCTGCCCTTAAAACGAGGTTCATTGGCACCTGATCACCATATAGGGACCCTGAGTTTATATGACACTGCTTCCTACATCAAGCCCTCACCCACCACTGCATCCCAGTGTGTAACATTTAACAATTTAACATGGGGAGAGCAGCGAGAGTTTGAAAAATTCTAATCCCTAATCTAAGGACGGGTTTGCCAAGCACAGGGTTCTTCAAAACTGGCCACTTTACCCTGTGATCGCTGTTTGCCTGGCAGCTGCATTCCAGCCATACGTCCCTGGAGTATGGGCTGGTCCCCTCCTCCTTGTGCAGAGTGGCATGAACTCACTTGCACACGAGGTTGTGATGCAACGCCATATAGCGGTGGAGAAATATCAGACTGCAGTGCAGACATCACCAAAGCTAACCCTTTGTCTGCTAGGAAGAGGATTAAGCAAATCAGAACACGCAGTGGGGTGAGCTCAGACTTTCAGCTGCTATAACTCTGGCCTAAATTCCTCTATTCCAAGCCTAAATTCTGCAAGATCTTTAGCAAGTGCTTCAGCAAGAGAGCTCTCCCTAGGAACGATATCATTTGTTGACGGCTCCATTAGCATGACAGAGTTTTTGGAGGACCTAATAGCAAGGTGTGCCCAAATCTTGCCCAATTCAAGGCTGTATTGGTAACCTGCCAGGACGTCAAGAGGTCACATGTTAATAGCATAAAACTGAGCAGATTGCAGCTATCCTCATCTTTAATACACAGATGCACCACATGAAACTCCATGTCCCAGCTTGCAATACTCCAGCCGGAGCCAATCAGCCTCCACTGACTTCAAAGTGGTGCATCCCATGCTGCAGCCTATAGTTACTGTGTGGGATAGTCCTCCAAATTAAAGAAGGTGGCCCTGGACTATGGACTATTCACTGGCTATCCTATGTGACTTTCTAGAAAGTTTCAATACATTTTTTTCATAAAGTCAATAAACCCCAGTCCTCTCAAAAACCAAGAAAGTGGAACTAGTATGACTTGGCCAGCTTTCTCGCTCGGCACAGGTTCTGAAGCATCCTGATCCCCAGATATTACACTCTTTGGGGTAGCATCCCCGTCTCCACTTTCCTCGGTAAAACGCCTGGCATGCTGCTGGAGCTGATCATCATTCGTAACCCATCACATTTTTCTTAAACCTTGAATTTACTTCTAAAAAGAGAATTCTTCTACAATCCACATGTTTTATTATTTAACCTTCCAGTTTGATGGGCTTCGCTATATCTAAATTGGCATCAGCTCTCAAAGCTGAATAATAATATTTGACACTTTATCTAATGAACCGACACAAAGCCCCTCTATGATTATGGCCAGCGGAGGAGTTAAGCGATTTGGCTAAGGCAATCCATAGAATCCGTGAGTTTCTAGCTCCCCAGTCCTGCACTTCAAGCATAAGACTATGCATCCCTTCCCACCCTCCACGAGGCCCAGATTCTCCTTTTCCTAATGCCAGTTTTACACTGGAGGATCTCCACTGAGGTCAGTGGAGATACTGCTGATTTACACTGGTGTGAGACAAAGCAAAATCGACAACTTAATTCTCTGCAACTTAAAATGTTCATTGCCTCTATATCTGCTACACAGCAAAGCAATAGAGACACTCCACTTAGGCCCTGATCCTGCAAAGGTTTATGGTCAGCTTTAGTCCTAGTGGGACTCTGCGTATACATCAAAGACTTATGCACATTGAATGTTAAGCACTGGGAACTCCGGACTGAAAAAGCCAGCACCAGTTATTCAGGTGTGAGTGGTTTTTGTGCATTTGGTTCATTCATGAGGGGAAACAAATTCAAAGGACAGGGGACCTTGTCATCAGCCCTATGGCTAACTTGTTCCAATATTAGCCAGACAATCCAAAGGTGGGCTGCTCAGTACACTCACACACACCCAGAGAGTCCCAGGCAGGCAGCTGCTGCCTGTCAATGCAAGTCTACATAATAAGGGTTCACACATTTACAAATGCCATCATCTAAACGAATGTGAAATTGGACGCCTTTCCCAATCACAGAGGGGAGAGGAGTCCTTGATCCCTTGATGGCCTCCAGAAGTGGTGACAGATGTGCTGATGCTATTTACCCAGTGCTTAATTTGTGCCAGGGTTGAGCCTCCGCACCTCTGAGCTTGGCAGTTCATAACTCCAGCACCTCTGGGCTTGCCACATCAGTTATGAAAGTAAAAAAAAAAATTTGCTTGAGCCCCGGCACCTCTTTCATTACAAATTAAGCGCTGTATTTACCCAGAACGGAGCCACAGCAGGGCTCTATGCTGAGGATCTCAGTGTTGTACTGGATGAACGGATCAACTCTGCAAAACACAAACACAGGATCAGTCCTTTACTTTTCCTTTTTATTCCACGTGCTTTTCTCTCCTTGCCTTTCCTGGGTGGATCCCCGAATAGCCTCCCTACATCTCCCGCTTGGTTCCATGCCATCTCCCGGGTGCCCTCTTACAAGACACTGTCATTCCAGGCCACAAAGACTCTCTCCCCTTGGAGCCCAGGCATGTAACTAGCTGGTCAGGGTCTCTATGGAGCAACATGAAGGGACAGATATTACGAATACTACTGAAGCAGTACAAAGTGCTACTGACTGTAGTGGGACTAAAGCACATGCTTAAGAGCTTTGCTGAACAGGGATTCGCTGCTGAATCAGAGTCGTAGTAATTGCTAATCATTTGTAAAACATACAGTGGAGCTCTTTGTTAGCAAGCTGGCTCTGATACCGAGCCCATGTTTCCTTTGCTTTTCCATTAACCCTAAAATCCCAGGTAGAATTTAGCTAATGAAGTTCACATCCTCGAGGAAATAGGCACATTCACTCACCCATGTGAGCCGATGGCAATGCCATTGATGATGACAGAAAGGTTGTACCATCCATCTGCCATGGCAGGCAGTACTACATCGACGCCATCGGCTGTTCGTGCTTGGATCTGTGCCACAGTGTCCTCAATTTTCACCTGTACATCCAGGCCAGTACAATTTGCGAATGAAGATATTCCAATCTGGAGTGACTGGGGCCCTGTGGAAAGGAGAAGACATGAAGCAATCAAGTTGTTTGTTGCTACCGTGAATCTAGTGCATGGGCAAGTGTCGGAGCAAGAGAAGTCTCTTCACAACACAAGCTGTAGCAATGCAAGCTTCTTCGGCACATTGTCCCGCCCATGCGCATCAACCCTGGGCTAGAGGTGCTCTTCTAGAAAAGTGAGCATTAGTCTCCATGGGCCCCCATCCATCCCTTAGCCTCTCTAGTCAAGTTGCCAACTGGGGTGGCAGTTTTTTGAAATCTTGACACCTTCCCACTGCACTAGCAACTGGCCTGTGACCACCAAACTTACGTCACAAAGTCCACTTAGCCGATAGCCTTGCAAGAGTTGGGGGTGTGGAGGTTGGTTGAGTTATGTAAAATTGAAAGGCTTAATATTCCATTAACATTCTTCTGAGCGATCCAGCTCCCTTGGATAAAGCAAGTCTGATTCAGCTAGTCATTGTATCTTCTGATGGGTAGCCCAGTCCACTTAACTAATAAACACAGACCTCCTAGTCAGGTACTGATCTTTCTGTCACTGCAGATGCCTCTCCAGTGCATTACCACAGCTAGGATTCAATCTGAGGACTTTTATAACCTTCATTCTAAAGAGAAGCCACTCCCTTTAATGAGGCAGAAGGAACTGGGCTCCTCTCAGCCACCAGCCCCTCTGAGCAGAGCTTGAAGCAGGTACTTTCCAATTCTATATGTAAATGTAACTCTTCTGCCAGGTGGAGTCGGCAGCAACAAGGGCTGGGTGCAGTACCTAGGGATTCTTCTTAACAATGCAAAACAGAACCAGCTCGAGTCCCCATCCAGTAACCTGGGAAAACTAAACACCACTCTTGGGCGCCTCAGAGGCCACATCTACACTACAAAATTAAGTTGACCTAACTTACATTGGCATACAGCTGCCTCAGTAATCACGTCGCTTGTGCATGTCTACGCTTTGCTCCTTGTGTCAGCAGTGCACATCCTCACCAGGAGTGCTTGTATTGATTGTACTGTCGGTGTGGGGCATGGTGGGAAGGCTCCTGAAAGCCAGTGACAGTCCACATAGGCAGCGCAGTGTCTACACTGACACTGCAGCAACCTAACGACATTAACCTTCACTCTACGCTGCTCATGGAAGTGGAGTTATTAAGTTGGCATAGTGGGGTAGTTAAGTCAGCGGGAGCGAAATTTAAGTGTAGATGCTTCCATAGTTAGGTCAACAGAAGCTGCCTTGCATCGACCTAACTCCGCAGTGTAGACCACAAGCACTGACTCTGTATATAACAAAAGAAAACTTCTATTGACAGGGAAAGGGAATCCAGCATTCATTTGTGAAAACACCACAACCACAATTCAGACGCATGTAACCATAAGAAAACAACCATCCACAGTATATTGGGCAGTGTCCTTTGCTCAGTTTTCCACCTTGTGGCAGGAAAGTTTGACAAACAAATATCCATTTAACACACCACTCTTTTTTCCTCCACTGCACCCCACCTACAGTTGGTTGTCCTTAGTCAGTGAAGACCCAGAGTTCAGAAATGCATTCACCTGGGTCCACCTCCCACCACTGAAAAAAGGGGAAGGGGGCATTGAGCCATGCCTCTGTAATGCCAGCAGATGCCAGTCAGCAGCAGCCAGGATCAAACCTGGGATCTCTGGAGCTTAACACATGAGTCTCCACTGCATGAGCTAAAAGACACATCTCGCTTAGGGCTGGTCTACACTAGGGGAGGATCAATCTAAGATACGCAACTTCAGCTATGCTATTCGTGTAGCTGAAGTCGAAGTATCTTAGTTCGACTTACCTGGCCGTCCTCACGGCGGCAAGTCAACCGCCGCGGCTCCCCCGTCGACTCTGCTTACTCCTTCTGCCGAGGTGGAGTACGGGCGTCGATTCGGGGATCGATTTATCGCGTCTAGACGAGACGCGATAAATCGATCCCCGATAGATCGATTACTACCCGCCGATCGGGCCGGTAGTGTAGACGTGACCTTAGCCCAGGCTGTAGCAGGCTCATCTCTATCTGGCCTAGCCACTACTAGAGGAGGATAGAATGCTACCCCAAGCAGGCATAGTTTACATCTCCACCGCTGCAACTGGCTCAACACTGCTGGCACTGTTATCTCTGCCACCCTTCCCTTGCCACTCACTGCCACTTCTGTGATGCCGTGTTCTGAAGTTCCCCCACTTAGCCTCGTTCTTACTGATTTCAGCCCTTAGTGATTTCACTGGGTGGTGGGCAACCTCTGTGCAGCTGCCTTTTCATTGTCTTTTACTGCAACACTGTCCCCAGATCAGGTCTAAGCCTTAGCCCCTAGACCTGCTCATCAATGATTTCAGCTCTAGTAATAACTGAACAGAAACACGGACTCTCCACTGAGTCCTATCAGCTCTGTCTTTAAACACTACAGCTGGGAGGGGAGGGTCAAATGGTGTCTACGATTCTTTAGGCAGAGACCACACCACAACATAGGAACATCTATCCCAACCCCCTCTCATTTTCACTGGGATTTGGCATCCCTACCCCCCACTTGGCAAGTGAGGTTCAATTTAGGGCGACCCTTCAATCAGGGCAGGCTAAATACAGTCCTGCTGCCCAACACTCATACATCAAGGATAACAAGCCTTCATTAGCCCTGCCTTCAATACTAAAGTGATTTGTAACCCAAAACTGATCCCTTTGGCAAAGCAGGCCTGTCTGCTGAACACCTAGGCAAAGTTGGTGTGTCTGTGCAAATACAGTCTGCTCCTAAGGTCTTTTCTCCCAGTGCATTGCTACATGTCAGGAAAAAAACTCACTGAAAACTTGCTTAGGTAACACCAACAGACCCCGGTCGTTGGCGGGCGGGATCAAACCTGTGGCTTCTGGAGCTTAGCACATGAGCCCCTACAGCATGAGCTAGAAGCTAAGTGGCTCTTAGCTAAAGCTGTAGAGCAGCCTCATTTAACTCTAAGTGGTCTCGGTGCCACTAGATAGGACAGAACACCACAGCCAGAAGGTGTGTGGGTTACACGCACATCAGAGTCAAATAAAGTTTGAAACTTTGAAAGCCTGTGAAGTTGTATATATTAATAACCTGAACTCTTTGGACTCTTGGTCAATTGTCAGCTTAATCCAAAAATGCCTGGAAGGCATTGGTGTCATTTATTTATTTTTATGATGGGAGGAAAATTATATTAAAAGCCAAAGTCACCCACTTCTGAATAAGAGATTGAACTCCCAGTACCGTCACCATTCATGAGATTCTATAACATTAAGAAGTTCCATACACCTATGCTGCCTGCGGCTAGAAAAATCTCCCCTTGGTGTTATCGTATCTGAATAATATTCAGATGATAAAGGACACTTTCCCTTATTTATGCATTCTGCAGTATTAAAAAATGAAAAGGGTAGAGGCGAATGGAACAGAAACTCGGTGTGTGCAGTAAGGAGGGTGATCAGCTCACCTCTTGCATTGGTGCTAAATCCAGCCAGGCTAGTGAGCCTAGAGGGAGTTTTATTACAGTGCATAGTGCAGAGATTGGATAGGCTTGAAAGACAGATGAGAAAAGAAAGAAACTGAAAGAGACTGGACTGTGTGGGGATGGGAGGGTCTGTTCTTCCTTTCCCCCTCCCCGCTCCATCACTCTTCATTCCTGTTCCCTCTCTCTGAAACGACACCGTAGGGCTGCGATGATTGTGAAACGGTTGGGTTCAGGTTCTGCTGCTGACAACATTCTGCCCATGCTCCTGGGATGGGGTCCCATATCACATGGTCTTCTGGGCAACCTCAGGGAGTGAGGTCAAACTCAGACTCCTCCCCCTGCCCAAGCACTGCGCTCAGACCACAGGTATCTTCTTGGGCTGCGACGCGTGGCAATGTTATTTATATTACAATAGTACCTTGAGGCCCCACTGAGATCAGAACCTCATTGTCCTTGATGCTGTACAGACAGTGTAACCCACACACCTTCTGGGTGTGGTGTTCTGTCCCATCTAGTGGCACCGAGACCACTTAGAGAGAGAGATTAATGAGTCTGCTCTACAGCCTTAGCTAACAGGGAGTTGGCTTTTAGCTCATGCTGTAGAGGCTCATGCACTAAGCTCCAGAAATCCCTGGTTCGATCCTACCCACCAACAACTGGGGTCTGCCGGCGTTACAACAGCTCCTGCCTCAGAGAGTTTACAGCCTAAATACACAAGGCAGACAAAGGGTAGGAGAGGCGAAGTGACTTGTCCAAGGTCACAGAGCAGCTCAACAACAGAGCTAGGACTGGAACCCAGGTCTCCTGGCTTCCAGTCTAGTGCCCTATCTATTAAACCCAACACCGCCTGCCCGTTGCATTTGGGCTGCAACTTCACATGCCAAATCTCTAGAAGGCTGTCTCTAACCTTCGTCTTCTAAACTAAGCTCGCTGTGTTGGCTCTGGGGTCAGCAACTGATTCCCCACTCTCCGGTTACTTCTTGGTCCCGGATCATTCAGTCTAACCCCGATATCTAACCGTGGCAACAACCGGGCTGCTGCTGACTGGCAATACTTGTCTCCTCAGAGAGAGAAAGGAGATATACATTCTAGATATAGTAGGCTGGCATGTGCGCCTTTAATGTTCCTTGCCGGGAAATATTTGCTAAAAACGAAAGGCTTCAGCCAGGGCCGTCCTTACCCACATGCAAACTACGCAGCTGTGTAGGGCACCAGGAAATTTGGGGCACCAAATTGCCCCAAATTTCCTGGTGCCCTATGCAGCTGCGTGCTGCTCCAGCGGCCAGCCCAATCCCCCGGCCGGCTGAGCCGGCTAGGAAAGCTGCCCCCACCCCTGCTCCTCCTCTTCCCACCCCTGATCCATCCCAGCCTCACACCCACTCCACCCCTTCCCCTGAGCTATGTCCTGGGGGACTGCAGCAGGGGTTGGGTGCGCCCTGCACTCACCAGGCAGTGGGAAGTGGAGTAACCCGGCCCCAGTCCGCTCCGCTCCGCCGGCTCCC